>NW_009699409.1:74577-85644 GCF_000703405.1 Apaloderma vittatum
TCTAATGTGAGCTTTGTCAATATAAAAAATGGAACTGCACAGTAAGACGACCTGGAACAAGTACCATTCTGGTGGCTAAGCACAGTTCAACAGAGCTGGAAAGGAATATGCCACCCAGATACGCATGAGTCAGAAAATGATCCAAGCGCAAGGCAGCATGACAACCCCCGTAATGGGGCACTTTGTGAGACTGTAAAACAGATTACATAGAAATTACACCAGAGTGGCAGCCTTTGGTAGAGGAGTTGTATAAACATGGCAGGCAGTGTGGTACTGGGGATCTGGAAGCTGGATAGCAGTAAAGCAGTAAACAAGATTCTGTGACAGATGCACCCTACTTGGACTTGTGTTGATACAAACCCAAACCCGGCTGGCATCGATACTACGGCTACATTTATGTTACAATGATGGTCCTGACAAATGCTGGTCCTTTCTGGTACTGGTTTAGTGTGTTTTTACAAGTCTGGCAGTGTCATGGGCATGCATGTATGCTCTGAAGTCCAAAACGGAAAGGACGACAGACCCGTTGAAATCTCTGGGCAATGACAGAACTTTGGAAGGAGTGATCTGGTCCTGAAGTCTGCCATTGAACACCCAGCCTGGGAGATCAGGTGTGATAAAGGACTTGGTGTTGATGGAGGACTTTAAATACTGAAGCATCTTTTGGAAAACTGATACAGTGACAAACAGCTTGTTAAGCAGAGCCCACCCTACCTTCAAAGAATTTATGAGCAGTTCATTGCGGAAAAGCAGGTTGTGTGAGAACAGTTGTGAAATAACAGAGGACACAGTTCTCAGGAATAACAAGTGAGAGAAAGCAGAATAAACCTAAAAAACTATAAAAAATTTGGTCTTGGGAAAAAATTGAAGCAGGAATTCAAATAATCTAGAAAAGAGGGATCTCCTTAGGGAAAGTCAGCTCTATATTTTTTGTACACAAAAGACCTTGTTGTGAAAAAGAATAAACAGTGCTTCATATCCTTTCTGAGTAGGACAAGGGAAAATTAGTTCAAATTTCACAAAAAATTAAAATCACAAAAAGTTTAAAATGCAGGGGGAAAATTGTATTTGTGAAGACAGGCCCTTGAACGGATTGCCCTGGAGGAGGGGCCGGTTAGCTCAGTCAGTTGAGCGTCGCACTAACAGTGCCTAAGTCGTGGGGTCGATTCCGGTTCGGTCCCCATGTGGTGCCTTATCTAGTTGAGAGGTGGCGTCCCTCGCGACAGGGAGGCTGGATTAAAATGATCTCTAAGGTCCCTTCCAGTCGAGGCTTAAATAAGGCTTAAATACTAGCCTTCTTGGGAAAAAAATGTTACTGACATTAAAGTTTTTTTCCTTCAAAAAGTCTCACAACTTCCTTACTGTTCAGGTTGAAAATTCTACCTATATAAAATTGTCCAACCTTTTATTTTTCTTCCTGACGCCATTAACTTAACTATTTCAAAGATATCTGATTTGAGTTAAATAGCTTTCCTATATAAATAGTTTTTGTTTCAAAGCTTTTTGACACACCTATCATAATTTCAGCTTTTCCAGAAGAGTAATTTTTCTTTCCTGTCTTGCTTTTTCTTAACAAGATATGTTATAAATTGGTCTAGCCAAACAAGCTTACAAATTGTCACTGCTCATCTGGCAAGGTGGGAACATTTTAAACATTGGTAATAAAGTGCTTTGCCTTCATTGAATCTGAGAAATTGAAAAAAAGTGAATCTTAGGTTCTCTTAATAGGATTAACAGTTAACATTTAAAATCTAGATAGATATTGTCTGCAATACCTGGTCTGGAGAGTTGGGTTTTTTTGAGTGCCTGATTTGGGGCAAACAAACCTTACAATTATCAGAAACAGAAAGAATGTTAAAATAAATTATTTTTCCTTTTTTTATAATTATGTTGCATAACCCCAGAAAGGATAAAAGCTGAATTTTGCTCTATGGCATTCCCGGGATTCATTCTACTGCTGCGCTATGCTTGCTACCCAGAAAACTCCACCTCCCAAATCTCAGATTAAGTAGAAATTACCAGCAGTGGAAGGAAATCTCAGTTAAAATCCATGACCTTAATACTGTCAGCAGACAAATCTATGCCAATTATACTTGTCTTAATTTTGCAGTAACATCTATTCCAAAAGGACTGAGATGTTTCATTTTCCTCTGGAGTGATCTTTTTTACCTCAGTTTATGGAGAATGCTGGTTTACCTGTGGACATAATGTTGAAAGCAAAATATACATACCTCCTCCCCACAATCTTTGTGCTTGCTGTGGAGCTTAAAGGGGACATGAAACACTTTTTCTGGCACCTGCAGTGGTCCCAGGCTTCCTCTTTAAAGCAAAAAAATACATATTTACAGTGGCAGGACTGGTTCAGATAATCATTGGTCCAGAGACCTGGACTAGTAATTAAGATGGAAATACCAGAAGATTATTTTTTTCCAGTGCTGCTTCCATAATCTTGTTTCTAGACAAAGACGGAAAAAGACACACAAGAAGTACTTTACAGTAGGTTGGAAAAGTCTAAGTGAGAAAATGAACTATGGGAGTATTTTATACAAAGCTTTATTTTGGGCTTAGTTTTATACAATAATGAAAAATTTTTTCTGAATAAAGTTAGTTGCACCTTTTCCAAAATATTGGATAGTCCCACGAAATCTGTTGGCAGTAACTTGTAGAAAAAGCCCTGTGGCTAAGTGTCTTCTGTAATATTAATTCAATATATTTTACTATATGGAAGTTAAACATGTATCTATAGCATATTTTTGTGAACCAGTTTGCTAGAATGCCTAGTGGGTTTTTTGATTTGGTTGGGGATTTTGTTGTTTATTTACTTATTTACTTATTTACTTATTTACTTATTTACTTATTTATTTTTTTATTTTCTGTGAAGAATGATTAGATGATAGAGGACATTATTTACATGCTGTGACGGATTGACTTCGGTCATCCGCCAACCACCCACCCAGAGGCTTTCTTTCTCTCCTCAACAACATGGGTGAGAAAATGATGGAAAAGCACCTGGGCTGATATAAAGACAGGGAGATAACTTACCAAATAGCATCACAGCCAAAATAGACTTAATTTGTGGAATGTATCAGTATATGTGTACTGGGTGCAGGTTGGCCCAGTGTTGGCAACAGGGATCTCTATTTGTCATGATGCAACCATGCAGGTCCCTAGGGAAGACAGCAAGCCTGTGTGAGGGTAGCTGATGGCAGGTTGTCCTCATGGATGGCACAGAAGAAGCCTGCAGTGGCAGCTTGAGAGCTACACAGCACCGTAACATGTCTACAATACAGCAACTGATGTTTGCTGATCTCACATCCAAAGAACAGTAAACCAACTCTTGGTCAGTAAGATGCTTCTTTATTTAATTTACCTTCCTGGAGTAGATGAGGTTTTAATTTTATTTTTTGTTATTTTTTTTTATAACCTACCACTGAACTATGCATGAAAATAGTGATGGTGAGATGCATCAAAAAAGCAATGGCAAAAGGTCAATTAATGAGTTAACCATGGCTGCCTTACTTTTACAAATACAAAAGGAGCAGGCATAGGAGATGGGAGAGTTACAGAGGAATGACAGGGCTGGTTGCATACAGTTATGAAAATTGGAAATATGCCATTTAGGTGAAATCAAGGCTTCTTCTTCTGTTATTTGCTTAGGTATAACTTTGTATGATTCCTTTGAGCAGCTCAACTGGCTTAAATATCTACTTCAAACTTTCTATAACTCCAAACCTACAGTCTGAAGTTTCTACCAGTGCAACGTGGCCACTAAACCAGACCTTATTTTCTCCAGATGTTGAGCATCTGTCATTCTCAATTAAATGAACAGCAGTTGAGGCCATGGAAAGCATGCACTTTTAAAGGTGACTTGCAATGGGATGGAAAACTGGAATTTTGCCCTTTCTGCTTCTTCATGATGGGATAGAAAGGATAGATAATTTTCTCCTTCTGAGTCCGAGTTTATGTTATTTAAGTGATATGCTTAGAAATATCAAGAATATAAAAACAGGCATTTCCTGGTTTTGCTAGGGAACTCTTTGGAGGCTTCATCTCTACATATTATTTATTTGTACTGAGGTATGGCTGAGGAGGGATCAGTGCTGCACTGCGCATATGTGATTTGTACAGCATCTGGCACAAGCTTTATTTGCTCTTAAAAGCTCTATGGGTTTTAAATCTTAAACAAAGGAATGTGTTCTCACAAGGTTTTTTAGGTAGAGTTGTTGAATCAATGTGTTTGATTAAAGAAGGGGAAACAAAATTCCTTTGCCATTTCATCAGTGTGGGCAGAAAATGTTTTGGCTTGGCCTCATGTGATGTTGGTTAACCTGGGAAACATTCAGTGTATCATTGCTTGTGTTTAAAATATGTTTTGTACACATGTTTTTAGAATTGTGAACATAATAGACTTTCAGATATTTGGTATATGTTAGTGAGCTTTCTCTCTAGAATATGATAGACATCAGTGGAAAAGATATTTTTCTTTAGCCTCAATAAAACTGAGTATTTTGGACTAGAGGTTTAAACAGGTTGGAGTGGTTCAGTCAACCAGTTTCCATTACCTTTTTGATTTTTGCTGTCATAAAAAGACTGATTCTTCTCCTGGTTTTAAGTCTTCCTATGGAGAAAGAGAAGCGAAGAGAAGAAGAGAAGAGAAGAGAAGAGAAGAGAAGAGAAGAGAAGAGAAGAGAAGAGAAGAGAAGAGAAGAGAAGAGAAGAGAAGAGAAGAGAAGAGAAGAGAAGAGAAGAGAAGAGAAGAGAAGAGAAAGAAATTATTTCAAAAAATATGAATTGCAATTCTAAATTCTAGAAATAAAAAATAAAGTCCGAAACCAAAATATATGAATTTTAAAGATAGCAAGTATTCAGGGACCTGTATAAGATGTGTAATATAGAAGTGAATACGGGTACAGCTGGATTTTCTTTTCATTTATATGGTACCACTGAAAGAAATTTAACTCAATTGTCTAAGTACAAATCTAGCCTTTGGAGCTCTCTCTGTTTTCCCTTTCAATCTCTTGGTACTCCTGGCTACTCTGAAAGCCTCAACTGTGCAGAGACAAGCTATCTCCTTCAGCTGAGTCAGTGGCACCTAGAAAATCAGAGCTTTTCGAATCAGATGGGCAAAATGTAAACAGGCTCAATCACCCACAAAATCTTTCTCACGGTATGCAAGTACAGAATATAATTTGAGCTTTTCAGAAGTGCAGAAACCTGTATCATTTGCATGGCAAGATCGGGGTTAATAAAAGAGGAGCTGAAGCAGAAAGCTAGCTTCCACAGAAACAAGGAGCAGAGCATGAAGGTTTTTTTCACTGAACAAGGATTAATCAAGAAGCTATGACAGTTTAAAAAGACACGACATGCAAGGAAGTGTTAGTATCTTTTCATCTGTAAGGAAAAGATGATCGACAGAATCACTAAGGCAACTTTGCTGGCCCTGTGTGCACAGCTGCTGTTGATTTCACAGGAAAACAAAAGCATGGAAGAAAAGGCAGAACCAACTTATATGGATAAATACATGGCATGAAGTTTTCCTTTCCCTTGGTTTTAAGAATCTAGGCAATGAGTGTACAACATGATTTTGTGCCACATGATATTTTAAACAGTAGCCAGAACCTTTAAAATTGAGTAGTGCAGTGCAATGTTTGTCTTTCAACATTGGTCTTTTTCCAACGGACTGGAAACCTTTGCTGAAATTCACTTTGCTTTTTCCTTTGGCTATGTACCACATATAACTCTAATAAGAGTTAATCCTGATAGCTGTAGCTTTAGAATGGTGTGGTGAAGTTCCAAAACACAACCTTTTTTGCACACAAATAGTATGCTTCCTACTTATACTATCAATACTGATACTTCATTCCTGTAAGCATATGTTCTGTAATTTCTTTTTGATCAGCATTTGAGTTGCAAACAGTTTGCCTAGATTGTCAGGGCTTCCTTAGATATTGTGAGAGGATATAAAGATCTCTTTATCTCTAAATTCTCAATTTGGTCTGGACGCTTTTATCTTAAAGATGTAGGACAAATGCCTATTTTGTTAAAAAGCTCAGTCTCAAATTTTTGTATAACCTACGTTCAAAGATCATTACAGCTTTTCAGATATCTTTTCAGTTTAAAAAACAAGCAGGCAGGAAAATCTCTTTAGCATTATATTAAGAGTAGTGGCATTCAGTCTAGTTAGGTGTGACTAAATCTCAATCTAACAATGGATTTTAACATGTTGGATGGGATCTACATAAAACACCAGTAAACTCTATTGAATCTGCTTCACACTGGGGAAAAAGCCCCCAAATCCACAACTTCACTGACAAACATTGTGAGTTAATAAATAATTTTTTTATTTATTTTCAAGAGAAGAAGTATGAATAAGGAAACTAGCTCTTCCA
The DNA here is from genome assembly GCF_000703405.1 of Apaloderma vittatum. Classification (NCBI taxonomy): domain Eukaryota; kingdom Metazoa; phylum Chordata; class Aves; order Trogoniformes; family Trogonidae; genus Apaloderma; species Apaloderma vittatum. The sequence goes on from NW_009699409.1 coordinate 80,967, forward strand.
AAATCTTCTCTTTGTATAAAAGAAAGCAGTATTAGAGTGGCTTTAAGGGTTTCACATTCACACAGATGTGAGGCAGCTGACTCAAGTTACACCACAGTGAAACGCATAGATCGTTAGAGAAATGCACGTATTTTGAAAGTATGACAATGAAAACTTTCCTTTACATTCAACAACACCCTTTACATTCAGCAATTCTGGGGTCATTGAGACAAGAGAGATGATGAAAACAAGGGACTCATGCTAGTGGTGCTGTAGGATTGCATTCCCTTGCCTACACATTCTTCTGGTGAGCTGTCGTTCCAGGTTGTAATCAGGAACTTATCCTTACTTAGTTGGAAGTAATACACTTCCTTTCCATTTTTAATCGTGTTTATTTTTAACAAATTAATTCAATAGACTCCACAAACTGGCATGCTTTTTAATTTCCCCAGAGCTAAGGGGTTTGCACAAGGCAGTGTTGTAGACAAAGACTTTCACTTTTTGAGATTCAGGCAAACTTGGGGGGCCCTGTCTGCTAGGATTTGAGAGCTGCTACTGTCAGGATGTAGGGGTCAAACATGCCAGGTCAGGAATTCCCTGGTGTCCTTGGAAAGAAGGATGCAGTGGCAGGAGATCCTGTGGTTTCAAGAGCCACATATTCTTGCGCACATAGCCTGCTTAAATAAGAACACCTAAAAATAACAGTGGCAGCTTGATTTCTTCCTTCAGCTCTGGTATCTTTTAAAGTCACTGAGGTTGGAAAGGTAATGATTGTTTAATGATGTCTGACTCCCTTCTGCAGTCAGGTTTTCTTGCACAGAGTTCATTGAATATTATCACACCTTTTTCCAGAAAGCCCTAAGTTGTATGCATTCATGGAATGAAAATGTAGAACTGGTACATTTTTCTTTAGTGAAGGAAATCTGAGAAGTTAATCAGAAATGAGCCTTTTGCATTATTTATGAAGCAGAATTGTGCCTTACTGGTTCCATTCTGAGGCAACTGGTTCTGACATGATCTGTCCAGCACATCGAAGCTTTCTAGAGGAAAGGTAAGCATCTCTGCAGTGGGCAGCATGGAAAATGAGCTGGCGGGTGTGAAGGTTTCATCTGAAAGCACTGACTAGAAGTTGATTGATCTTGTTGAGTATGGAGCTTTCTAAAACTCATACAACAGGTATGAGAATATTTTGCGTGAGCTGCATCATACAGAACCTTGGTATGACTTTCGCTTCAGGAACATTTATTAGCATTGCATTCTCAGACTAATCATATAATGTTTCTTGAAAATGCTAGAATTTCCACAATTTTCCAAACCAATGGGGGACATGAAAAAAAGCCTTTAATCACTAGCTACCTCTATATACTATAAAGAAACCTATAATAGACAATTTGAAACACTATTAGGCAATGTTGTGTGATTCAGTGCTGGACACAGCTATGAAATTTTAATCTAAACCCAATATTGACTTAAGCAGACTTCATGCTGATATCTTTTAAAATATTTTTCATTGCAGGTCTTCTTGTAATACTTAAAACATAGAATGAAGCATTCATTTGATTTTGCATGAAATGTATGAATGTATCTTTTATACTAGGGACTAAAAATTAAATGAGAGGAATAAGTAACTGAATTACTCTACTTAAATGTAATCTGCTGATATGACTAGAATTTAGGCTAAAGTATTAGAGAGAATGAGTACAGTTTCATATCAAACAATTGTTGCACAACCACCTGTAGGAATGCATTAATGCTTTTCAGTTTAACCTGCATAACCTTGATATCAAGCTAGAAACAGTTGGTTCCACTTCTCTGCCCTTATTATTAAAAAGACAAACAAACAAGAACCCAGAATACTTTATCTTTTGCATACCCTAAAAAGCCTTCTTTTTTCCCATGAATGAAGAAATTTTGATCTTAGTATCTCTTAGTTTTGTACGTACGCAGTGTTATCCACTTCAGGAGGGCTTGTTAGGAACCTACAGTTAAATATGTTGAAAATTAGAGGTAAATTTACACATTCTGAGGATCGCAGCCTTGGCTGTAATAAGGGAAAAGCTTGTGCTTTCGCTTTTTGATTAAGAACACAGGTGATTTCCACTGTTCTTGATGGCAGCATCCAAGGCCAAGGTTAAAGAAGTAAAATCATACAAGTGAAACTGCATCTGTCTTGCTTACAGTAGGAAAATAAAATATTAGCTAACATTTTTTGTGAGACCAGAGTGACTTTAAAACTTTTCCAGTTTCTTGTTCCCTGCAACTATTTTAGGGGAAGCTTCTGCCTAGCTCCACCAGCTTCTGAAAGAATTTTGCCTTCAGAAAATATGTAAAAGACAAGTCTTAAAGTTTAAAACTTGAGCAGCTGAAAAAAAATCAGAGTATATTGACTTGTGGCAGACACTTTCCCAGCACTGCTGACAGCAAACTCCTGCTTCTAAATAATATTGCAAGTGCGGATTTACCCTTCTTGCCCATCTATCCATCCCCTGGGTGATGGATTCCATGGAAATAATAAAATGAGGCTTCATTAGCATTTTTGCAAGAGCCTTTGATCAGATGTCTCAGTTAGGGGAAAAAAGGAAGAGTGGAAGGAGAAGGCCACATGGTTATCACTCCTTGTTACTGCTGGCTGTTCTCTCTAGCTTTCCTGTTTCCGATGCTGACATGTCAAAAATCTCTAGAGATGTCAGTGTTTTAAAAATGAATACACAGATTCACTTCTCACGTGTGCCTTGGTTTTTTAGAAAGGAACATGCTCCTCACTTCCACCTGTATCTAATTCTTGCCAGATGCAGGAAAGTCTAAATGATTGATAGATGTTTGATCCTGTCATGCAAATATCTACTCACCTATTACACATTTTTGTGAATGGGCACGCGGGCTTAGGTAGGGAGATCAGTTCCATCAAATGCAATAGTTAGCTTACCTATCATCCCAGTGTCCACTGCAGCTGGTCAAGGTTAGCAATATCTGACTACCTGAAAGGAATAAGTACAATTTTACTTACTTCTGAGGCGAAATCTTTGCTTTGATCTAGATCCTTTCTTACTGGCAAAAGACTAGAACAATTAAAAGGAGTTGAGAAAACTTTAGTTACTGCCACGGAGGTTCATGGCAACAGACCCCACACCACCAATTTATAAAACTATCACCAGACGATCTGTTTGCAAACAGTGTTAAGAGTGGAGTGTAGAGGGCACTGAACCCCCCTCAAGCTGCATTGAGGAGGCTTCAGACACTGCTTTTGCCACAAACCTGTGCTGGATCACCGCCATAACTTGTGCACTGCTAGAGGCTGTTCTGGACTCTTGGAAGAGCTGGGAACAAAGCTGGCTGACAGCTACCGTCACCTGCTTTTGCTCTGCCACTGCTATGGATTAAAGAAAGGCAGTCTCAACTACAGAATGTTTCTTCTGTTTCCAGAGCCTGCTGCCATGGCGAAATGTTGGAAAAGAAAAGCAAACTGAAGCAGTCTGTTGCTAGCCTTCTTTTCTCTGCCTCACCACTTCCCCTCACTTTTCTGCAACATTCACAAGCAATGACTTCTGAAGTTACTGTGGTTGACTTTTCATCCCAGGTCTTCCTTTCCAAGGATATTTTAATGTCTTATCATGTGCGTGCTGTGTATATTTCAAAAAATCTACCCAGGACTGTGTTCAGCATTGTGTACAGACACTTTTCCTTCCTTATTTACCTTGTCCAATTTTTGCTGCTGTAAGTAGCATTTTCCAGCATTGCTTTAGGTCTTATTTCTATTCTTGCATCTCCAGTTGAAAAAGCCGTCTGCCCTTTATTCTAGCCCGACAAGACAGTTTTTGTATGCAGACCAACCTGACTGGAGTTTTTCAGCCTGACTCTAGCTATCTGAGCATAAAAGAGACAAAGCTCATATATTCTTACAGTTCCCTCTCTGATCATATAAAATATATATTACAGACACAACAGATTAATGTTAACCTGTTACATCAATTGAGGACATAAAAAGTTCCTGCCACTGCACACATAACTTTTATGTTTTTCCCTTTCTTCTACTCAGCAGCTCTGATTTCCATCTGGATAGTCTCTGCCCTGCAGACTATATAGTTTGCCATGCTACTATGATCTTTAGCTACCACCATAACAATCTCAGAGTTTAGTAAGAACCTGCAGCTTTTTCAGACTGGAAGGAAGAGCTGAGCTTAGAAGATCTTAGAAATTACTGCATACTAGGCAGTCCTTGCCTCTCCACAAAAATTTCCCTGCTGGAGTAAGAGGAGGCCGGAAACAGGAGAGATGCCCCAGCACCAACACCTGGGATGCACGCCAGGGTAAGTGCCTCTCCTGTGAGATCCTGTTTACAGTGCCCTGTAACTTCATGCTTCCCCATTTGGTAGGTCATGAAGTGAGAACTGAAGAAATCCTGGAGACCTCTAAGACTGTAGGGGTTTGGAGGAGAGGGATAAAAAAAGCTGCTCAGTTGAATATGGAAGGTAAAACCGGACCTACCATAATAATACAAATACTGGATAAAACACTACTATGCAATAGCTATTTGCATATGTCTAAATGAAACACTGAAGATATACAAATACACACAAGCCTATCAAGTATGCTAAATGAAGTAAATGATATGTATAAATACATGAATACACACTTGTACTTATATATGTGAAAATAAATTGTTTTATTAATATGATGTACTATACCTCCAAAACCGCTC
>NW_009699409.1:85675-98675 GCF_000703405.1 Apaloderma vittatum
TTCTTCCTCAGTTTCAAATATAAACACTCACAAAGTGTGTTCTACTGAATACTTAGATACTATTTGGGAACAATAAAATTGCAGCTAAGGAAAATAGGAGGGTCATAGTCCTCGATTTTTAACATCATAACACTGCAGCTTGTGAGTTTTTTCCCCAGAGGACTCAGGCTTTCCCAAAGCAGAACAGCTCCGATTGTGCTGCTTTTCTCTTCTCAAGTTATGCTTAAAATGACCCATAAGCAGAGTGAGACTGGATGAACATCTCTTTCTTCCACAGCCCTGTGAATTTTTAATGTCTGGCATTAAGGTGAAAATCATCATTTCTCTCTGTCTGCTGGGCGATGGGCCATCAATTAAATTCTCTTTTGTCCATATGTAAAATAGCTAATGGTTGCAGCTTCTTTCCATAATAGAGCCATTAGTGGTAATCTACCCCTCTCTGCCAACAGATTTACTCGGATGGGTATAGATGAATTGGCAGTAATGTGCCATATAAACCTAGCTCTGTAGAAGTCCTGAGAGCAGCAAAGGTCTCTCAGTATGATAGTTCACCCCATTGTATCGCTCGTTTGATACATAACATAATCGTAAATTGGTGTGGCTGCAGTTGAATTTGAAAATGGTTTTGTATTCCAGGATTTCAGTTTACGCAAATCTAATTCACAATCTGACATAACACATATATAAAATGTCTTCAATTAGGTAATGTGCATCTGATTCACATTGACTATACCCAGCACTGGTATGCAAAGCCCTAAATTATCTTCACTGTTTGCTAGCTTACAAATACAGCATTACTGTTAGGGAATTTAAAACTTTTTGTAAACATGCCCATTTGACTGCTGCACAACCGATATTTTACATTGTGTTCAGAACTTATCTTCTCTAAAGAACTCCAGCTTCTTCGTGGGGGGCAGAGGGTGTGCGTGTAGGGGAACATCACAATTCTGTGGTAATGGTGAAGCAAGAATGAAAAGCAAAGTACAGACATCTCGTGATGAATTTTTCAGTCATGCGCTTACCCACACCAGTGTGCAGTGGCTGCATAATCAGCAAGATAAGCCATCACTTTATTTGTACTTACTATTTGACAAGTTTAATGACCGAAGTAACTTATTCAGTGAAAACCAGCAATGATCCAGGAGAATGTGTTTTTGTTTTTTTATTTTCCCAGGGTTGAAGGGCATTAATGTATATCCAGACTTGTCATTGTTCTGAACATATAGGAAGACTACAGCAATATGGAGAAACTCAGTAATGGTTGAGAAAGCTGTAGAGAGTGAAGTTGCCAACAGAGGAGATACCTTTCTTTCACTATTTATGTGTTCAATGATTAAAAATGTGCCATCAAGAGAGCACTTCTGTCCTGGAAGTAATTCACCCAGCAGCCAGTGTTTACTTCAGATTATATGTAAAATGTTTGCGGTTGTTTCTGTTTTCAATAATGTCAGGGAGGAAGGAGAAAAATGGGGAGATACTGGGACAAGTGTTTCAAAAGCTATTGCCAGTGATCCCACTCTACTCTTATTTAAGTCTGAGGTGGAATTCTAAAGTGTTGATACTGAAGAAAAGCTAGACCAATACAGAACTCTCTTGAAATTTCCACCGTTCTCTATGTTTGTGTGCACACATGTAAATGTGGGTATGTATGTATACATTGTAATTAATGTATCTGTGTCCAATAAACACATACACACTCTTTTCGCTCTCTGCTTACTTTTCTTGACTGGCTCACTCTCTGCAGAATGTTTCCAATTTGGGTCATTTCTGTCTTCTTGCCAGTTTTCCAGTCCAGTGTGATCCAAATTAAATAACCTTCTATTGTGCCATTCCTGATGAATGTCAGATTAATCTTAGCAGAATATGGGACTTTGCCTGACAAGATGATTACTGCAATATTTAAACAACCCTTAGGGCTTTAATTCTCTAACAATTTATGGTCCACCCCATACATGAGTGCTATTTCTTTCTCCTGAATGCCCAGGTGTACTCTGCTGTGAAGTGTACAGTAAACTGGTATTTGCTGACATGCACTCGCTCTCTTTGCTACATGACATAATGTTTTAGATAGGGTCCAAGGAGGGCTTTGAAAATGCTCCATCCTCACCCTCCCTACCCCCTCAAACCCCACGAAGAAATCTCATTCCAAAGAAACAGAGGAAAATGCTGACAGCAGTCAGCAGCAACCAGGAAAGGGAATATCCTCTTTTGCTTGTGTTTAAGTTGAGGAGCTGTAATCTGCACTGTGGTGACTGTCCCCACCAGTTGTGAGAGGCAGGTGAGGAGCACAGCCTCTGCTCCTGGCCAGACCCAGCCATCAGCACAGGCACTGAAGGAGCTGGGGCCAGCCAAGGAAAACCCTTGCTGAAAAGTCCAGTCCACAGTGCAGACACCAGATGAAGAAGCCAGAATAGAATCTGAGAAGTTTAGAAGGAATTTAAGAATGAAGCCAACATTTAATGAGGCTTGGGAAGAAACTTCCCCTAAGGGCCTGTTATTGAATAGCTGCTGGCTGTAGGCTTTTTTCGCTCTCTGTTAGAGCAGCTGGTACTGGCCGTTGCTGGAGACAGAAAAGCTGACAGAGTCAGAGATGGCAGTGACTGTCTTCAAGGCTTATTCTAATTTGAGCTAATAGAGTCCAGATTCTTAGCAATGGACGCATCATGATGAGGACGTATTTACAAAGTATGAGTCAAGGAAATATCCTGCTTTCCCTCTCACATTTGTGTCCAGCCTGTCCCAGGATACAGCATTATGTTTCACTTGCACAATGTGCCTTTTTCTGTCTTATGTCTGTAGTGTCATAAGCAACTGGTAGTGTTTAGTGGCTCTCTGCACCAGTAGCTCCATCTTGAGGGACTGAAATTGATGTAATTTATCATGGCAGGTGAATATGCAAGCTGTGCCTCTTGCCCCATCACACAATGTAGCAGAAGCAATAGACAACGAGTTGGAAATAGCTCTCTCTTTTCTCTGCCCTCCCCCCCCCCAGCTTTCTGAAATGGCAACACCGTATGTCTGCATGGCTGGAATATCTAGGTACAGCAGCTCCTCTTAATGGAGCAGTGAACGACCACAGTCAGAAGCTGTAGGTGCTGGATTATTGAACCATTCACCTCACATCTGTTTTTCCAGAAGTGGTAATGAAGAGTTCATTTTGTTTTGTGACATTTTTTCCAAAAGAAAGAATACTTTTCCCTGTGTTTACACCTTGCCTTGATGCTTTTGTGCTGCCAATTAACACTGAAGAGTCCTTATATCTTTTATTTAATAGACATATTCCAAACAGGACTGAGCAAATGGATGAGTCTGTCATTGCATAGATCAGTATGTTTTCTCCCTCCACACTTACTGTTCCCTAATCATACAGTATCACACCTGACTTTATAGATTCATTAAAAATCATAACTCCAGGCCTTTTGATTACATATGCCAGTTCTCCCAGAAATTTAGGATGAACATTACTAGGTTGCCCTGACTTGACTGTAGTGAGCTCCTTGAACTTTGGTTCCACCTCACCTGTGCTACTTTCTGTTTCCACAGACTTGTTTCTATTTACCTTCTTGCCTGTACCTCCACTTTCAGCTTCATTTCACTAATCCAGGCCAGAAAGACAGGAAACATGGATGTGAGTCCTACCCTCAGGAGGTATCTAAGGGATACATAATCCTATCCCTGTTATGAAAGATCTCTCAGCATGAATATTGCAACTTGGGTTCAAATACGCCACAGCTATTATTTGGAGCACAGTGATTTTGTAGGACGAAGGGGAAAAGACATCAAGTGACATAATTTTGTCTGAGCAGGGATGATTTCATCCGCTTCTAGAATTTGTCCCAGTTAGCCTGGTTCCTCACAGTTGCTGGCCCCATGTGGCCCCCAGGGTGGCTGGTGGGAACTGCAGCTGCTCCACACCTCTCTAGGCCAGGCTACTTACGTCTGGGACTAATCAGGAATGCTTCAGCCATGAAAAGGTTTGTGGCTTTGAGAATATTTTACACATCCCTGTTAAGAAACATCAAAATAACCCTAATCCCTTTGCAAACGTTAAGTCTTAACACAATCTTTTACTTGGCACTGTGTCCACGGCCAGGCACATACACATGTTAACAGCGCTAATGAGCAGAACAGTAAATAAAATAAAATAAAATAAAATAAAACAAAATAAAATAAAATAAAACCTCTTGCTCCCAATAGTGCAGTTTTATCACAGTTGAGCTATATTTTTCTTCTGCAGAATTCAAAGTTTTAAATTCTGCACATCACAGCCATACTAAATATCCCCTTAGACAAGACACAAAGCTGCTGAGTAAGACCCCTGCAAATCAGTGATGCTTTTTCATAAGACCAACATGCATAATTTATATCTGCATACAATTAGCCTGTTTACATTTATACATCTTCTGTTTCCTTTTATGTAAAATATTCCACAGGATACATGGTAATGCATTCAAAGTAACCTGGGTTTTTTTGTTTTGTGGTTTTTTTTTTTTTATAAAGGCTGCAGGACTAAACAATTTATAAAATCTCACACCTAATAAATACTTTATATGAATACAAAAGTGTTTTCTTACTAGGTAGCAATGGCTTTACATTAAAAATAGTCTTGCTTTTTCCCAGTTTTGAAGCTCTCTCAAGCAGTAGTCTATAAATCCTTGACACATTTTAAAAATGTGTTTAAATTGCGGGGTTTTGTGAATGCATTCAGTGTCAGAGTCATAATCATCTCTACAGAACAGACGCAAGTCCCTCCCTCACCCCTGATCTGAAGGGTCACTCCTTTAAGACTTTAAGACCCTTTAGGGGCTTTGGACTTGCTTCACCAAGGATATTGAGGTTTTCTTTAACCTTTCTCTGCCTGGCCACTTTGTAATGTCTCTTGGCCCAAATGAGGTGGCAAGGCTGCATGCACATGACAGATGATAGTGAAGAGGATTGGTGTGACCACCAGAAACTCAGCTCCACCACAGGAAAAGCTGGTGAGTGCAGCAGTAGGGCATATCTGCACCACATGGCAGGTGAGAAAATGGGGAGGGCTTGCACTGGGACTGGTATCACCAGACAACAGACAGCAACTGGAGGTGGGTGAGGATGAAAAACACTGTTGGGGCAGGGGAAACTAGTCTGAACAGGAGAAGGCATAGTGAAGAGGACCTTGTGGAAGGACAAGTGCCTAGGAGGGAACGAGCAGGGATAGAGACTGGGAGATGTGCTTGAGAAGGCAAACTAGGATTTTGAAAAGAAAACTGTTTCTTGCTGGAAGGGAAAGAAATCCCATTGTTCCCCAGGTAGAAAAGACCACACACCTTTTATATGAAGACATAGAAATTAAATCTCTTTGTAAATAACACATTACTAGCTCTGTACTTGCATATTTACAGTGGAGAAGGTCACTGTTATTGTAAAAACACCTACATAGGTATACCAGAGATGCTCTGCTTTCATAAGCATGTCATGCTCAGAGCAGTAGAGTTTTGGGTTCCCACTGCTACCCAGGCATGTACATCTCTGCACCTTCTGCAGTTACAGCGACTGAACTTCGGACTTGAATGCCTGGGGACGGACTGGCACTGCCTCCATCAGCACACCCTGGCACTTACTCCTGGGAGCACTTGTTCTTTGGAACAGATTTCCTTTTCATATTCCCATCTCCACCTTTCTTTTCTTTCTTTTTTTTTTTTTTTTTTTAACAGTACTCCCTGAGACCACAGTAGCTATTTTCTGCCCATGAGTCAGTGGTGAGAATGGTGAAGAACTTGGTATGGGATGATCAAAGATAGGGGGGAATTACTGGTATTACTTTGCAGTCACTTGGCACCAGCTCTCCAAAGAGCTGTTATTGTAACATAGAACACAGGTAGAATATAAACCATTGATCCTTATGAGTTTTTTCTTCAATCAATATTTCTTTATAGGGAACTTCACTTAGGATGTAATAAAGAGGTACATCATAAGTGCTGTGTGCCACAGGATACAAGGGTTCATTTTAGATGCTCTGCGTCCTGCTGGTATTGAAAGGGATCACAGTGCCACAGGAGGCTAGAAGATGATACATTTGGAGACTAGGCTCTGCAGTCCGTGATGCTATTGGCAGGAACTAAGACCTCTCAGACAGCTCCCCAGGGTACAACCCTCAAATCTGCCAGTGGCTGCAGCTCTTGACCTCCCCTGTGCCTTAGTCTCCAGGAAATCATTTCTCTATTACATTCTTACTCATCAGCTTTGAGACTCACACTTTCCCTGCTGAGGAATGGGATGACTAAATATTGACCAGGACAAGTCCAAATTCTTTATATTCTTATAAAGCCTGCAGGACTGAAAATGGGCAGAGAAGAAACATCTGAAAAATCATTTGCATAGAAACTAGTTGCCTGGCATAACAAGACAATTAAAACATCCATCCCAACAGTGCATTTTTGTAAATGAATTCTGTCAGGAGCCAAGGAAGAACTCAGAGCCACCTCACAAGGCAATAAGGGAAGAATGTCAGATAGGAATTAGTGTTCACACAACCAGGCAGATGGGTTGTCCCATACATCTCAGCTGTGGAAGGGGCTTCTGCGTTTTCTTTGAGACTGAGAAGCACCAAACAGCTTTTTTTTTTTATAATAGGAAGACTTGTCTGTCAGATACTGAAATAGATCAAGATAAGTTCATATGCTCGTAATTCTATGTTCGATGCTAAATAGAGCTACTGTTGAAACGAATGGAGGAAAAAAGCGAAGGGAAAAAAGCCCAGAACAAGTTAATCTTTGGTTTGTTTGTACTGCTTGCATTATTTTGCAAACATGCTTTTTTAATTTCATCTTATTTTTAGGAAAATGTTCCTATCCCTTGCTGCTATCCTCTGCTGTTCGTTGTGAAATTAATAGCAGTCAATTAATGTCCCTGAAACTGAGCTGAACTTTTGTTGCCCAAAGATCCTGGTCAGTACGTGAACCTCACTACTCTGTCATTTATCATTTTCTGCAAGCTAGTGACCAAGAGGCATCATCCCATCTCAAGTAGCCCAGAAATTTAGTTGTGTCTCAACAATATACAACAAACAGCTAGAGAGAGAGAGAGATTAGGGAGGTCAGAGCCAAAAGTAGAATGTGATAGTTATAGATCACTTAGTTGTTTTAAGATTAACAGATACTGGCAATTATCCTTTGACTCTCTACAGAGATGCCCTGCAAAGCAGGAGGGGTTGTGCACAGGATTAAATCTCTCCATGCTGGCTCATTTCCAGTTAATGTCTGAGGGTAGGGCTGTGGTAACCTCTGTTTGATTCCTCTGATTTTCTGAATCTCCCCTCAGTTTGGTTTGACAGAGGAAGAGATGCTGCCTGCCTCCCCTTCCTTTTCCCAGCTCTGACTCCATCCCCACTTCAGCCCCAGATGTTTTAGTGCTGAGCAGGTGCAGCCCAGGTGGATTCCATCGGAGATGAGGATCCTCAAAAACTGACAGAGATCACAACATTTGAAAACAGAGTCGGAAGAACTGTAGATCTGACGCTGTTTTGATGAAGAAAGAGATATCAGCTATTCTGTTACAATGGTTATAAAGAAAACAACAAAAAAGTCTTGTGAGTTTTTGTGTAGACACTCGTAAGTTAAGGGATTGCTGACCTTTAAGTAGCGGATCTTGTCCACCCCATTTTCGCCTGTTTTCTCTCTAGATGTTCCTCGCTTAGTTTAGATGCACTATGAGAGAGAGACAAACAATTGAGACAAGCAATCTATATCAGAAGGAGGTCAATACTAACATATTTCTGAATCACTGAACTGTGCAATGAAAATGCTGGTGATTTCAGAGAGACATCAAGGAGCATACACGAAGCATATGCAGTGACACATACGTATATGCACAAGCATATACAAGACTTACGTGCACATATAAGGCACACTCACATAAACAAATACCACAGTGATGTCCAATGGAAGAATAGGTATTTTCTCAAACAATTCCAGATGAAGGGATTGCTTGTTTAATCTACTGTATTGATTGTGAAGAGAAAACAAGATGGCAGTGTAGGCAGAGGTATGAGGTGGGCAGAGAGTGTTAGAGTTCAGTTTTATATCTTCTAGTGTAAAAACGTCCTGGCAGAGCACATAGGTGTAAAAATACAGAGATAGAAAAAGAGAGAATTCAATTTCTTCCATTTCGAGCCATTGTTTTACTGAAGAGGTGAAAAGTTCTTAAAACATTGAAGAGGAAATTTTATGGACTGTTTGAGCTGTGAAAAACTGGGTTTAGTTCGCACAAGCATTGCTGATTTTTTCACTTTCTGTTGATATGTTATGCACAGAGCTATCACACCAGTGATATTTCACAGTGTTTCTTAGACCCTTGAAACGCCATGGGATCAGTCGCCGACAAAGTTCTGCTGCAAGTGCTGATCAGACCTACAGGATTCAGTGTTAGATAAGGTATGTCCAAGCATTTTTGAGTTTAAAGTTCATGGAAAAATTTAGGGAAACCACAAGCTACTCGCTATCGAGCACACAAAAACAGGACAGAGAAATCATGTTTGAAATGAAGATGCACCTCACATCTAACCAGCATCAGGTAGAAGCATCAGGTACACCATGCCTGCTGAGTAATTTGAGAATAAAGGATTTGCTACACTGTCAGAGGGTGAAGGTATTCTGGTCTCTTTGAATAAATCTATTCCTTATATCCTAGAACTCAACAGTGAAAAGTAAGTTATTTGCACAAAGAAAACTGGAAATCCTTTAAGATACATAATGAGTCTGCTATTTAATGAACTACATGAATGTGTAAAATACTGGATTACTCACACAACAACAAAAGAAAGATTCTAAGAAAGCACATATACATCCTGGAACAACAAAAACATCAGCATCAAAAAATGGTCAATGAGTGACAAATTGTCAAATGTGAGGGGTTTTGTTTCCAACGACTCTGAAAATTTCTGCCCTTTGTTGATTTGTAAAAGAATTTAACAGTTCAACGTGAACACTGTCAAGATTTAAGTCTATCATAGAGCTAAGATACGACCATTTAGGGTATTTTGTTGTTCTTGGTCTGCCACATGATCTGTCAGAGAAGATTTAGTACAGTAACAAGCAACCAAGAAAGGGGGCTTGTATGAAATTTCTGCTGTTATATTGCTTGATATTAATGCTGGAGCTTCAGGAGAGACATTCAGGCTGGCTGACACGTGTGTGTGAATCTGAACTAGTCCTACATTTCTGCTGCTATGATCCACAACATTTTTTGTGGCACAATTAACTGTGCATTTCCCTGGTGCTAAGTTTCCTTCATAAATGTTCTTCACTGAGAACACTTCAGTGTTTCTGAGAGTAGAAGGGGATGTATGACAGAGTTTTCGCAGAGCCCTGAGTGTGTCAAGGAGGCGAAAGTTAGCCTGCTCACGTAACTCTACCTTGTATTGTTGCTGAGGGAGCACTCCACTTTACATACATAGTGTAGAAGCAGCTTCATAGTTTACTCTACATTGACCTAACTTAAAATGCTTTCTGACATGCTTGTCCACAGCAACACACCAGGTTAAGGAAAAGAATGAGTGTTTGAGAGATGGCTAGAAGAATACACATGGTGCGAAGGTGACATGCTGGGCATGGTAGGTTGAGAAGACCATTCTTCTGATTTATTTTCTAAGTCCCTGTCTAGGTATGTATCTGTTGCCTTGTCTGAGCACGCCTCCTGGGGTGGTAGAGAAGTAAAGAAGCAGTTATTGACTTCTCAGCCAGCAGAGATCAAAGACTCTACCAACACTTTGGTGTAGGATACCTCTCAAGTGACTCCTGAAATTTAAGACTTGGTCTTGCTAATGTCCTGAGGTGTCTATTTTGCACACAGATAGGGTATGAAGGTCTTGATTTCCAGCCAACCTGTGCAAAGTTGGCTTGATTCATAGGTTATGAGTAAGCTGGATGGGGAGGTGATCTGAAAGGGGCTGAAATACCTCTGTGTGAGAAAGTGAGTTTAGTGAGGACAGGACTGAGCATTTTCATACACTGCCAGGTGGTGAGATAGAGGGTTTACAAACAAGCCTTAATGCTTTTATAATATTACTAGTCTTAATTATAACCAATAACAAACCTACGTGTAGGAATCTTTTGTTAGTACATTTTGCGTGTAATTTTGTTTTAATTTTTATTTCTGAGCTTTGCATAGAGCTGAACTTTCAGGTCAGATAACACCCTCTAAATTGATTCCACTTAGGATTCTAACCCTGTCCTTTACTCTTTAAATACTGTTCTATTAACTGATCTCACTGTGAGCATTTGGTGATGTTTGTCTGTGTAAGTGAAGACTACGTGAAGGAGATAGGGGTTTTCTGATACATTTGAGAGATGCTTAAGTACTTGGAAATATGGAAAAATTACAATAGATATCAATATAGTCATGAAAAACAGTGAGTGGGCAATGTAAAAAACCTGAAAGGAAGTGTTTAGAGAGACTAGCTGTTGAAAATATGATTTCATACCAAAAATCTTTCTGAAGAAAACTGGGATTTAGAATGTTAAAGTGCTGGTGTTTTGTTAAATAAGAATCTGGGCTTTTTATTATGTTCAAAACTATTTCTAATTAGTTCAAAATAATGACAGTATTTCCAAAATATTCATGAGTAAGGTGAAAAAACCCATGTTTTTAGGATGAGATCATGACTATATAGATGTACATTTTGTTGTTGAAAAAGCAATTATAATCTAATGCAGGTGACAGCTGGGGGGAAGGGAGAGCAGAGTGTCATATTTGTATGCTGATATATCCTTTATGGGTTTTTTGTTCCTCCAGTAACTGCTACCCCTTCTCAGACCTTTCTGCCTCCTTTCACATTTTGATGTGAACCCCTTGTTCAAGAAATAAGAGTAACAGGCAGATTTTGAGTTTTCACATGGAAAATACCTCCCTTTACAAGGTTAGCTCATGCTCTTAACCAATCTCTTTAGAGTTTCAGTTGAGAAGAACGTTTCTCCTGTCAACAGTTTCATTCAGACACTACATTGGTTTTTTTTTTCCACCGAATTGGAAGAGTTACTGGAAGGACTAATTGAATGATGAAGATTCAGATGTGATGTCTGGTTTTGGCTCTCCCACAGATACAGTCCTGCCTCATACTTGACAGTGTCTTTGTACTAATGTAAAAGGGGGAATAATGCATAATTTAGTTGGTGTTCTGAAATGTAGTTTAATACTGTTTGTAAATCCAGTGGAGTTTTCTAATGATCAGTGGTTGAGCAGTGACACTTTTATTTTTCCAATTGATCTTTGCCATCAATTTGACTGATAGCACTGGGTTACTGGACTGTTGACCTTTTATATATCACTGGAAGTTCTTATCCAAAAGAACCACTGAAGTTACCACAGGAATATTGTTATTGGGCTGATATATCAGATGCCCAGTGCCTTAGCCTCAAAATTGTCCTACTCACCTTAAAGAATGAAAAAGTCAAAGGACAAAACCTTACTGTCATTACAGTGTCAGAAGTTGCTTCTGGATTGTAGTGATGATAGAACTTTATGCTGAAAATTATTCTAACTAGATAAGGCAGGATTCAAACCCAATAGCTGAATTTATTCTTTTCATTACAAAGTATCTGCAAATATGGAAAGAATTACTGAACAGATCCTGTACACAGTTTAACTCTGTTTGTTTGTTTGTTTATTTGTTTGTTTGTTTTCTAACTTATCAGTGACTATGAGTTTGTCTCCTTACTTACCAATAACTGGGGTTTTTTTTCTGTTCTAGTCTGGCAGAATTAATTCTTTGTGGCAGATGAGCTGATTCACATAAACTTCAGCAGCCCAATGTAGTTTGTTCTGGCTTTTTGGAACAGTTTTCAGTTACTCAGGACATTAAATTTGTAGTTCTTCATTCTAAAATAAATACTTGAGAAAGAAACGTATGTACTTTGAATTAGTAGAATACATATCAGGGTCCTCATTTAAACTGTATATCAAAACAAGGATATGAATTCAGTGAGTGTGATTTTCAGCTGAGACATCAGTTTACAAACAGGTTAATTATGTATCTTAAATACATAATTATAACAAGAGGAAAATCTGCTTGTATGTCAGATAACTGGGTACTCTATCATAACTAAAGGAATTTTCCAATTGTTTGGGAAAGGCATTTTTTCCTCCTTTTTATTTTAAATATCAAATAGACCATACCCCTCTTTTTTTTTTCAACATTAGAAAGGAAAGTCAAGAGGACTTTTAGAGAGAGGGGCTATTTGCTACCTTGCTGTTAAAATCATGTTTTTGCTGTCTGTAACCACAATATTTTCAACATTGTAATGCTAGACAGGAAGAACAAGATTACTAGTTATCATCTCTGATTTCACAGTTTCCTGTTTCATGTCTTATCTGGCCTAAAATTTCTATAGATAAATGCAGTTTCCAAGTTAAACACAGATGTGGTGCAGTGTAATTCTGGCAGGTGCTATTGTGTTTGTGCTATAAGAGGTGTTACCTGATCCTGCTTGTATTTAAAGATGAGAAGACAAGGGGGCTGATTCTGCTTTCCCTTGAACATGCACAGTGATGTAAAAAGGAAATTCCCCACCAGCAGGTAATTTTCAGGGGTCAACAAGGCCCAGAGTTAAGAGTTTCTTTTCCACCTGGACTCTCACAAATACCTGCCCTCTGTTCCCTGGGAATTATGCTTTCCTTTGAAATTTTTGAATGTGTAGTACAGCAGTTTGTGGAGATGCTGATACAAAAATAAGGATAAAGGTTAAGGTTGTTCTAACAGGTATCAGACAGAAAATAGGTAGGGGAAGAGAAATAGGCAATATAATGTGGAGATTAAGAGCGAGTGTTGCAAGAAAAGATGTAAAGATGCATGCAAATAGGAGAATTAAACAGGAAAAAATAAGATAGTATATCATGATTGAAAATGGTTAGCATGAAAACATAAGGCAGGCAAAAAGGAGCTAAGACAATACTTACTAAAATTTCATTCATCAGAGGAACAAGAGAAACAGGCACCTAATTTTCATGAGCATCCTAAAGTTCAGCA
>NW_009699409.1:98706-216711 GCF_000703405.1 Apaloderma vittatum
GGCATAAAATCATACAGTTAAACTACAGAATACCAATACTCTAAATCATGCATACATACATACAAACAAGATGTTTAAAAAAATAAATGTAATCTTATTTTAAACAGCTTATGGTCCCCTCCAGAACCAATTTAGCCATTTTGTGTGTAATACCCTGGCATGGTTCCTGTAAAAATGGGAGCAATTTGAGATTCAGCAGGTTGGTTAGCAATTTAACTGAGAAAAAAAAATATCAAACTGGTATGCTCAAATAACGTTAAAAGGTTTTACTTAAATGCACAAGTCACAGAACTCAGGCATGACTAAAGTGCTGCTACTTAACCCTCTCTACTGAAGGATTATGGCTGCTCTCCATTGTTTGCAACCTCTTTTAACACTTAAATCCAGCAGATTAAAGATAGGATTTTGAGAATAGAGTAATAGGTGAGAAGTTAGTGAGGAGAATAGTGATAAAAGGAGCCACTGTCATCAAATTATTCTGATTTGATAGTTCTATTTATAGCTTCATGTTGGATAATGCCCAGGAGCTGGAAATATTTTAAAATTCTTGTTAACTTCTTGACTGTAGTTTTTCTCTCTTAGCCCTGTGTCTTTTGTGCCTATATGAAAGTTGCTCAGAAACCACAGATAATATAGCAGATTAAAAACTTCTTTCTTGTTTTAACTTCTTCAGTACTACCAGTATGATTCTTCTGGTTATCAGTACACACTGATTTGTGAGAAATCAGATGCCTGGCTAATAAAAAGTACTATAAAATCTGGAAAACATTAATAAAAAAGAAATGACTGCTTCTAATGGAAAAGAAACAAAGTCTGCATTCTTCTTATTCTCTGTCATAGATAAATATATTTAGAGAGTTTTGACAATTGTTTTGTTTTGATTTAATCATAATATTCCTTACAGAAATATTAATATCTGCCGTAAAATATCTACCACATTTAGGCATATCTATGTTATTTAGGTAAGTAGAGTAGAAGATGTGCTTTGTGGTAACAATTATTACAGAACTTTGGCACAAAGGTAACCTTTATTGCTCAAAATGGGTAGTCCCGAACTTTAGTACCAATATATGCAATGGAATTTGATGGAGATTAATGATGCATTTAAATTTCAGACAGCATGTTCTTTGTTGAAGTGTGGGATAGGGTATTGCTCTATTATTTTTTCAGGTGAATGATATTTTTGAAACTATTGTCTCAAGTAGGCACCAAATCAGTTTTTGGATCAGCTGATTCATGATTCTGTATCCTTCAAAGCCCAGTAAAGCCTTCTCATAACAACTGATTTCTTAAGTTTTAAATTTTGATTTATATCAGATCTGATTCAGAGACAATCAGAAGGAAAAGTGCTCTCCATGACAGAAGAGTTACATTACTTAGTTCTTTCTTATTAACAGTTTTGCTGATAACAATTAATACAGATTTTCACAAATTTAATCACTAGTGCAGAAAAATTAAAATAAACACACTTTCTATATCTAATTGAAATGTTTGTCTTGGACTGAGATCCTTCTGTTCAATGCTTTTTTTCCTCCAAACTACTAGCATTGCCTTGGCAGCTTGACAAGTCCATATTGGCATTACAAAAATGTTCCCGCACACTTCATGTTCACTGAATCTTCCGTCATAAGAAGACATACATGAGGCCTCGTTTTGAAGGTTTCATAAACCCCAGCTCAAGAGCTATAAGCAAAATAAGTTAGTCTCATGTACCTTGCACTGGCATAAATGTCATACTTCCCACAGTATCAGTCCATCCATTCATTCAGAAGTACTGCTGAATTAGAGTATTTCCAGAACTTTTGAATTAAGCCATCAGAAAATTTTGGTTTGAGATCACAAGATGGTAGGTCAGATACACAAGTGCTGACAAGACATTTCCTTCATATTCCTGGAATACAGGCAAAAGCATATCTGCCACAAGGGTTCGAATGCTGTAAGACAACAGCTAGTATACTGTGACTGATAGATGAAAAATAATAGCACAGCAGCAGAGAAGCAACACCATCTGAGAAATGGAAGTTAAACTGCCCTGTATGTTTGTGCTGAAGGGAGTGATTATTTATAACACAAACCAATTATTCATGTTTGCGATACTGTGCCACTTTATTTTCCGCTTATGGTACTAATTGTTAAGGTTAATTAAACAAAACACATGAACTTTTTTAGCCTTGAATTTTATGCCTTCAGAGTAAAACATTGATTAAAATATTGTGATTAAAATATTCTAGGAATGTATTTTTCACTTGGATTTTTTTATAATATTAAGATGAATCCCACTGTGGATTATGTCAGTCTTGTCAAATTCTATCATGTCAGCCATCAGAAAGATAAATGGAACAAAGGATGGAAACAAAGAGGTAGGCTACTGAGCAGGAGGCAAATCAGGATGTATATATAGTGAGAGACAGAGGAGATGACATAAAAGGATGATCGGAGAACTGACAGTAGAGTATGGAGCAGAAGAAGAAAAAAAAATGTTATAATGAAAAGGGAAGATAGCTCTATATAACAGTGAAAATCTCCAATAAGTCACCTCCGGTAAACAATCTAAAAATACTTTAACATGCTCAAAGATAGTTTTAGGGTATCTCAGTACAATTTTGTTTGATTTGTCTTTCCCATATCAGAAAACCCAGAGACAGGTTTCCCTTGATCATACACTATTCAAGGGCCATGTCAAGAAGGCCTTAATACATTGTTGGTACGTATACCATCCACGTTTTTAACATTACAGTGGCCAAACTCAGCATTCATGATAGTGCCTTTTAGTGCTTTTTCCCACTCAGAAAATGTCTCTCATCTGTAATTACATTTTGTTCCATCTATTCTGTCTTTCCAGATCTGTTACTCATGAACTACGCTCTTAGTAAGTACAAAGAGAATGATTATATAAAGTGTAATCCTGAGTTTATGTTAAAATATCACATCAGAGCAGATGAGTTTCTGGTGATTACAAAGAACTGAGGTTTGTAGTGTTACAGTAAGTAACTTGTTCCACTTGAATGGGCATGAGGTGCCTGTTGTCCTGGTGCCCAAGCCCCTGTGAAAACTCTGTTTCCTGCAGTGAGCTGTTACTACTGCTATTCCTCAAACAGGTGTTTTCAAATATTTCAGTGGTTTGGATGGCATATTAAAAGAGAAGATTTCATGGACTATCTTTTCCTTTCTTTGCTGACTGAGTAGCATCCCAGTGGTATTTACAACAGCTGATTATGTGGAAACATAATGTTAAGGAAGAGCATTCGATTTTTTTTTTCTTTCTCTGTCATCTAATGTAATTTAACAGCTAGAAAGATAAAAAGTTGACTCCCTGAGCAGCTAGAAGCAGACAGCTCAGGAAGGCCGTTGGAGAAGGCTGTCAGAATGCAAGTCGTCTTCATAGGACATTGAAAGGAATCCACCACTAAAGGAAGGTGAGAAAAGAAATATACTGAAAAGCAGAGCAGAAACAATTTACAGGATGTGGCAAGTGTGTTGAAGGCAGGAAGAGAAGTGTAAAACACAAACATAGTTACAGCTCATCTGAGATTAATTTCTTCCTCTCACATGGGAATAAATATTATTTTCATTCTTAATGGAACTTCAAAATTCCTTCAAGATTCCTTTCTTAGTTGAGGGCTAATTTCAGTTAACCTCATGTTTTTTAACTCTCACATGAATTTCCCCCTGATAGCTGGCCTCTAGATATTGAAAGGAATTATGCTTTTTACAAACCATTTGGAGAGAGACTTCACTAGTTTATACTGCATTGATGTCAACTGTGTACAAGGCAATGCCTTCAGGTTAAGGGGTTCAATAACTGACCCTAGGCTAATTATAAATATATATATTTTTTCTAGGAGATTGTAAAGCACCCCAGGGTAGCTATCAGATATATGAAGTCTCTTTTCATCCTGTCTTACCACCTCTCAAAGAATTGAATCACGTCATCTTTTCACCAGAAATTATGTTTTCCAAAAACCTACTGTGTAAATTGTCATTAAGAGAAAAATCAAATGGATCCACAGATAAAAACATAGCTTAGAAGACTGTTACATCAGCTGACAAAATCAAAGATGCCGAAAATGTGACATAGGTCACAGCCTGTATTTTTCTTCACAGTAGCACAAGAAGAAGGTAAAGTTCCATGCCTACCATCGAATTTCCTGGCTTTTGTCATTTTTGTCATGATCTTAACACTGATAAGCATTCAGCAGTGCCAAAGGGGGGTGTGAAAATGATTGCATAAATACAGGATTACTATGCATATAATTAATATAATAACAGAAAACATGCACAAGCTACAGCTGTACTTGACTTGTTTAACTTTCATCAGGTTGAGCTAGAATCTGTACTTAGTTTCAAGTGTTAACATGAAGTGCGGATGAGGGAAATGTGCTAATTCTTGGAACCATTGCCCTTCTGAAGAATGACAAAGTGGAATGTTCTAGGATACTTGAAATTTCAGTCCGCTGGTATGATTACAGCATGTTGCAATGCAAAGTCGAATTTCCTAGTTAAGCATGTATATCAGGTTCCTAAGCCCCAGGCCAGTAAAAGCTGAGCGTACTGTGAAGGTGAAAATGTTCAGTCTCCAAAGCAAGAGAGCCATCCACATCAATTTGCAGCAGGCTAAGTGGCATCAGCTATGGGAGGCAAGCTTACAAAATCTAGCTTAGAGAACTGTACTCCAGAAGTTACACAGCACAGAATGAAGGAATCCGCAAAAACAAATTAGAAACTTACAGCTAAAACGCTCCAACACCACTAAAGCTATAGAAGCACAGTGCTGCAGGGAGGAAGAAGATGTAGGGGAAGTAATGTCTTCTGTATAGCATTAAATAATGTTGGCTATTAAGGAAGGAACCTGATTGGTTTATATTCTGCAGCCTTTAGGATTTACATTAGACCATACATTAGGGAAATCTGTGAAGTGAGCTTTACTTGTCAAATTGCAAAACTGAGATTTTACATTGGCAAGTACATATACAAATACATATATATCTATAGTCTATGTGAATGCATCCCACGACTCCCCCTGAGATTCACTGAGGAGTGAGCACCAAATAAAGGGAAAAAAAAAAGCCCTCAGTCAAAGCATCCCAAATTCTCCTGGTACCACCACAACAATGGCACTGATTAGGCACATCACTTCAGTGCAGAGTTAAAAAGAGGCCCAGGCTGCCTCTTAAGTTTTCATGGCCTCTGATGATTCTCTAAAAGCACAGAGACTATGAATTTCATTATTGTAGTGGCTTCTGAAAGCAGCCAAGTTTTCTGATTTTGGGTTCACTCTGCTCTTCTGAGACAAGCAACAAAAAATTGAGTTAAAATCGGCTAGCAGAAGCTAATTAGGTGACATCTGTGGAAGAGTGTTTGAAATTGTGATAATACTGCATTTTCAAGAGAACTTTACAGCCTTCAAATAACACCTGTTTGTATTAATCTCATATTAATTTCTTTCAAAATAAGGTTAATTGCAGAGACAAAATCTGAAAGCAGAAATTGCAACCTGATATTTCATTGTGTTGAATGTAAGCTGTCAGTTTAAGTTCCTTCCAAAAGGTGTACAGAAGTGAAATCTCTATGGAATCAAAAAGGCAAAGGGATGACAGATGTTGTTAATGTTATTAGCTATACATAGATCCAGATTGAGAGAAGCCCCTATGTAGGAGAACCTAGTATCCGGACAGTGACCTAGAACCAAGGCTTATTGACAACTTCATAGAGGATTTTGAACATCCACAAAGATTTTCCTCCAGCTTTAAGGAATTTTAAACACCAGCTCCAAACTCAAGTACTTCTTCCATTCCTAAAATTTTCTTGTATTTGTTGTATACTTATTACAGTTTCAGCAACTGCATACCAAGTGTTGTAGAAAATACAATTTTCTTTATAATGAGAGCAAATAGTAATGGAGATGCTTAAAAATGCAATATAACTTTTGATGTACCATGGAATGATACCTGCTGTTCTCATCACAAATATCTGCTACTGTGGCAAAGAAAAAAAAAGCTATATTGACACAATTTAATATACTGTGTATATCCAAACACACAGCCCAGGACAGCTTTTACTCAGATAGCTTTAAGTAAATATATGCTTGTGTTTGGTTTTTTTGTGTTTGTTTGTTTGTTTGTTTTTTTCAGCTATAGAATTGAAATGGGATATACATATTTGAAAAATGAATTTATTGTTACAGGAAGAAGATACAGTGCCAAAAAGTGCCAAAAAGAGAGCTTGATTAGTGTCCTGTCCTCACTAGAATCGTCAGCTGCTTCTTTACTAGAGAGGCTCTCTGAGATGTTGAACACCTGAAGGTCTGCCAGGTTCATAAATTCAGGTTCCCACACTTGATTTTTTCATGTAAAAGTTCAAATTTTCAAGCTATACATTTCAAGCACTTTTATTTAATTGGAAGCTAGGAATCATATGTCATTATCCAATTATAAACAGTTTCAACAAAACATTATACGTGGCCACTTGAAAATATATATTGAGATTGCACATCCACAGTATTTTTCTCCTCAGTGAATGTCAAGCCCAACACGTCCTAGTGGATGCCAAATGTTGTGGTGTTCCCTTTTAACAAGTTGTTCTCATTACTTTCCCCTGACCCAGCATCTCCATGAGGAAGAGGAAATAAGAGGTTCAGAAGAAGCTACATGATAAGTGAGTATTTTCAAGGAACAATTTTCTGCATGACAAGTTTGGCATCTCAGATTATTACCTTTAATTTCTGCTATTCTGTCCAGCAGAGCAGGATTTGAAAGACATAGTAAAAAGAGAAAGGAGTGAGGACTAGCCAAGTGATTTGTCTTGATTTTGGTCAACTCTTGAGCAGTCTTCAGGCACAACCGACAAAAGGGCTTGTTGCTGTAATGCACCTGCTTCCACCTCATTGTGGATTGTGTTCCTGGTACCAGTATGACTGGACAGCTAAGCAGAACTCAATAAGATTTAGTGATAAAAAAAGAAATAGCACAGACATACCTATCCAGAGCTCTCTTTAACTAGTTCTTTCCTCTCATGAGCTTTATGAGTTTTATGCCATCCTTTAAAAGGAAAGAAGCACCAGAGAAAAAATGAAATAAGGATGGTCCCATGCACTCTAAAATGTGAGCAAATAGGTGAGTGACCTATGTGGTGGCTGAAGGAGACCCCGGAAATAAGCTGAAAAGAGAGTCATGATAATGGCAAAAAAATGGTAATGCTATGAAATTATTGTTGCCACACACTTTGGAAGCATGAATGAACGTGAGGCAAGAATCAAAGCTAGAGAAGGTGGTGTTAAAGGAAACAAACACTTGTTCATTATGACGTGTGCCAGTGCTGGAGAGTAACATTAGTTTCATCCAACACTCCCACTTTGATGGTAAAAATCATTATTTTCCAGTGGAATAAAACCCAGGAGACTCTGAGGAGGTGTGGCTGTGACTTCTATCATTCTAATTTTTTAATTACTGGATGAGTTCTAGAAGCCTCTTCTTGCAAAACTGTACTTCAGTTTTGACTAAAAATATTTAACCTCTTTCATCACTCAATTAAGTTTTGTTAATGGAGCAAAAATGGCATAGAAGTCAGGGACAATCCAACCCCCCAGGCAGTACTGACATGATGGCTTGACATGGTTTTACATCTGTTGTGTGCACTTCAAATAGACATCAGTCTTCCTTACTTTTCATTTTACCTTTTCCTTTTCTGAAGTTTGACATGAATATGTCTAACCGTTATGTTACGAAATACTTCCAGGTCCAGCAACACATGAAAAGCTTTGATCAAATGCCTTTCTGTTCATACAGAAACCTCTCCTTTTTGTTCCATGTTTTGAGGAATTGAAAGGCTGCTAGGATAGTAGGACAGCTTGTTCCAGTATGGAAGAGTAGATGCTTTATATAAGAATTTTTCGTTGTGGAGCACAGCATTGTGATTTCCCTCGGGGAGAATTTCCCTGTGGTGACATGAAACTAGAGTCACAAGCTTTGTGATTCACAAACTATCTCCAGAATTTTGAACAAAAATAGCTTAATTAGGAGGGCTGTCTGACAGATACACTAGACAATAGTTTCACTGCTAAAGCTAGCCAGGAATTTTTGTGACAAAATGGCTTTTCATCACAGAAAAATGATTCATCAAACCTAAAACTTTCAGTAGAAACTTTTTCTTTCATTCCACCTTTTGCAGAAAGATTTTTCAGGTTCAGAGTAGAAATAATGCCAAAAGTCAGAAAGCTAATCAACACTGCTATGACAAGGGAGCTTATCAAAAACACCTGGCCTGGACTAGGCTGGAAACAGCCCTTGACTTTCTAATCGTCCTTCAGATATCCTGACTTTTCTCTGGAGGAGTCTTTCTCCTTCAGGGAAGCTATTCTATTTAGTGCCAGTTAAAATACTATGATGGAGGGACCTGAGCCTTGGTTTTGCATGTTCTTGATAGCTTCCCCTGCAATGCAATATATATCAGTCTCACCTTGTAACAGCACACTGGCTGCTGAGCTGCTTGAGAGTTCAGTCCCCATGTGTTGCCTGATCTAGTTGAGAGGCGTCCCTGCCCATGACAGGGAGGTTGGATTGGATGATCTCTAAGGTCCCTTCCAGCCTAGGCCATTCAATGATTCTATGATTCTATGAACTGCAGCAAGGGGCTTCAGCAATGAGGACCTGGGCATTCATCTGCACTCAGGAGGAACAGCAGAGTGAGGGGCTCCCACATTCAGGTGAACTCATCAGCTTCTTTCCAATTCTTCTTTCCCCCTCCTGCTGAAGAGTCTGAGGTGGGAATTTTCTGCCTCTTGCTAGTCTGCACGACATGCTTCTATTTTTCAGTATCTGGTTAACACGCATCTTTCTGCTTCTGAGCTCTACCACAGATACTCTCTGAGGAACCTTGGAATATTTTCTTACCATCCCTGAGAAGAACATGTTGCTGCCTGTGCCAGAAAGGAAATATTTCTTTCTTGGATGAGGATGACCTGAGAGGAAAAAATACGCAGGTAAATGCTCATGGGAGAGCTGAGGCCGGTTGCCAGCATCAATGTTGGCAAGCTTGGGCACAGCAGTTCTAGATAAGATGTATTTTAATTTAAGCATTGTCTGCACTGTTTCTTGCAGCTCTCTTTTCACCAGTAAACCTTTATTTCTTCTCTTAGATCCTGCAAAACGTCTTCTCTTAATATACTGATATCACTTCTCTCTTTGGAAAATCTTTTCCCCTTGGTCCAAATAGCTGTCTGTTCTACTAGGGTCTCATGAATATGGCGACACAAGATTTTTCAAAGACAGTTGAATTTTCTAGATTGTGTTAAACCTGATATGTATTCATAGGAACATTGCTGCCCTTGCAGTCTCAGCTATCTTTCATTCTGGTTGTAGAACTGAACTATATGACAAGATTTCTCAATCACAATAATGTGGGGGTAAGGAGGAGAAAAGTATGTCTGATACTGAACTTTGCTCTTCTTGAAGATTGAATAGATTTGACGACATCAATGTCTAACCATTGTACTGTGAGCAAGAACTGTTTTGTCACTTGATATTTTATAATTTTTCCCCATTTTTATAATTTTTTCCCCAGGACCACATAACCTAAAAACCCTCAAAATATATAAACAGAGGATAGATCACATTATTTATAGATAGGCAGCAATATGCAGTTTTGCCCGTGAGTGCAAGTACCAAACCCTGTATTTAATAAGAGATAATGTGTTACAGAAATTAGTACAACTTCACCTCCCCACTAGTACTTCCTATAATTTGAGCCCAGTTATCGATCATAAGAAGTTCTTCAAGGAAGAATTTTTATAACATGCTGAGGGAAGGAAAGCATGATGCCAAATACAGACAGTCGGGATTATTATTAGTCTGTTGCCACAACATCATAATATCATCTCAGAAAGAGAATATTTGGTGGGGTTTTTCTATGTATTTGCCTCCAATTTTTGTATATTAGGATTTGTGCTTCAAGCATTTCATATCACACTAAGGAAAAGGCATTTTTTAAAAAGGACAAAGAAAACAGATTTTCACATAATACCTTCAATTCAGGAGATGAGATCTAGGAAAATCACCGCATAGCACAAAGCTCTCAGTAAAAATCACAAGAGCTGACAATACAGTCTCTAAATTACAATTTTTTTCACGGCAGGGTTCTATCCTGATAGAAGAACATCAAGAGTTCAGAACCAGCATACTGTATAGTCCCCCTTGAATACATGAGTTCTTTCCTAAGTAGGACAAGAAAGCTATTTATTGTCACTTCCATTTGCACCGCAGCATAGTATGGCAGTCTAATTCATTGTAAGTATTGCACAAAACAGTCTTACAATGTCTATATTTGGTCTACAACGGTAATTTTTGCTTAAGAAAAACAATTGTTATTTAGTATAAGTTCAGCTGCTCTGCACACTTTTCACAGTCTAGCTGTCAGAGGAAGATTCATGGAGAGGCCATTAAAATTTAATATTTCAAAAGTGAACTCTATTGTATCCTTAGCAGGTATTTTTAGCTTCCAAAAATATTTTTATTGTTTCTCAAAGACTAAATAATATATGCTCAGTGGGAGAAATTTTTCTTTTTCTTACCACTGAGTAGATCCAGAATAACTCCATTCTTGTGAAACGTATCACTTCAGCATAAGGGAAAGCAGGATTAGGTCCTGTATGTCCTTCAGTTCATTGTGTTTCTGTATGTGTACTGCTGTATTGCACTGTTTTCCTAGTATTAGTTAATGAATTATATATTTTTTTCCAGTTCAGGCAACTTTGTTTCCTTTCTCTTGTAGGTATTTCATAGAATACTCTCTAAGTACATATTTACCAGTCTCTGTAATATTTCTAGATACGGTATAGAGGTATTTTATTGTCTTCTTAATGTTAGCTGATAAAGTAAGTGTTTCTCAGTTATTGCAGTACTGTATCTCTTTATATATATAAAGGAGGTATTTCACACTTCCATGCTTGGGACTGTTCTTCCATTTGTCTGCAATATTTCATTACAGTGTATTTGAAAGTTCCAAAATTGATTTTTCAGCCTATAATGTGTTTTGTACAGAACTTTCTTAGTCCTAATATTGATTTCATTGTATCTTTGCATCTGATTTTTTTTACACTTCCCAATTTTCTCTAGTATTAACTTTAGGTATAAAAGGAAGGATTATGTCTTGCTCTTTTACAGTGCTTGGACTTTTTGAGTCTCCTCTCCTATTAATGTTAACTTTAGTCTTAAATTGTCTTAAAAGTCAGGAGTCTGGCAGTCAAAATAATCCACAACTAACATTAAAAAAATCTACCCATCAACTTCTCTGTGGTAAATCTAGGAGCTGGCATGTCTTCCTGCCCCACTCACCCTCCTGTCTTCCAGTTTTTATCTCTCTTCTTTTCTTCCTAGTTTTCTGTTTCTTATATATACACTCCACTCTTCACTATCCTTCAGTTCCTTTTCCACATGTTGTCCTCTTTTTTTCCCATGGCAGCTTACCCAATTACTCTATTCCTTGCTTCTTTTCTTCTAGCCTGCCTTTCTGCTCTATTTTGCCATATTCTTCCACAGCCACATTTGAGGAATACAGAAACAAAAGTTGATCTTTTTTTTTTACTAGGGGCAATTTAATATTTGCCTGCAAAGATTTCAAAGAGGCAGTGACCATATTTATAGAAAGTATTTTAGCTACAGCTGTATCCAATAGTAGTGGGAGAAAATACCATTTTGGTAAAGAGGAAAACCTTACAGATTGCTTCAGGTAAGTTTTACGGAAACAAAGATTGTTGTTACACTTGCGGTAATCCTATAAACATCAGGAACTCAGCTCGTAGTCCCCTGGCCTGAAAAATAATGTCCTTTCTCTCCTACTCTCAGTTTCTGCAGACAGTGAAGTAGAACAAGAAAAAGAAATGGCTTGTGAGGAGGGAAACGCATGTATGAACCACATCTCCATACAAGCTGTGTTTTTCACTTAAGAATATATTTCTTTGGTGCTTCATTCCATTTTTCCCAGATCTGACATTACGCTGCAGCAAATGCAGTAAATACTGAATTATTTTCCACATAAGGAAAATGGTCTAGAAATACTAGAAACAGCTTCTATTTTTGGAGTGTTGCTTTCCATAACAGTATTTACCTTTTTCCTCTCTGTTATAACATACTGCAGTGAATGTAGAGGGAAGGACATGACAAATCAAGCTGGAAAATTAGAGGTTTTTAGAGTTGCAAATGTGACCTATGGATCTGCAGTGCAATGGGGTCTAGAAATAGCAAAATTATTTAGTCTAATTCTATACTAGGCCTTTAATATCAGAGAATGTTTGGTTTACTTCTTACGGAAATCTGTGAGCACATTGCTGTATATTTCTCATGGTAGATCACAGTTATTTAGATAAGTATTCCTGAATTTGCTTTTGCAGTTCACTTTGAGTCTGAAACAAGGACCAGATGCAATTGATGGATGGACTGAACAACTACAGGAATTTTTAAAGCAATTGCTATAAGGCAGTTTTTTCTGGTTTTCACGAGTACCTGAGAAACTACTTAGTATAGAGGGCGGGTAGAAAAGGAAACTTAAAATTGTTTGACTACGATTGTCAACACATTTTAACAAATATACAGTTGGAGATAATGAAGAAATATTGTTTGCTCACCTCTGATTATGATTAAAATAAGATTATAGCTACAACTTTAAAAGCAGTGGAAAATAATATAATTTCAAGTAGCTTTAGCACACACTGAAGTTATGAAAAGACACAGAGCAGTGTCACTACAATTGACACTACATGAAGTGGAGAAAAGACTTGCATGGAGTATGTTTGGCTCAGTGAAACAAGTATCAACAAATATAAGTCTTGGCTCTCAATGTGCAGAAAAGATTTAGGTGGGTCAATCCCACTATTAATTATGATGTAGAATTTTTATCTGGAGTTACCTCATGATGATGCTATACAGAGGAAAGGTGTCAGTACGACTTATTATTCAATCATCTGGATGTAGCATTCTTGCATCAGAAGCTCCGATTTTATGCCAGGAAATTAGAATATGGGGTACCATTACTAACAGCTTAACTCACTTAATTGAGTGAAAAGAGCGTGAAGTACTGGAGTATTTTTTTTGACCAAAATTCCAGTCAGGCTTTTTTAAAGAATTATTCAAAACTGATAGGAAACCCTTTGCATGTAGATAAGGGTGAACTTGAATATAAGATTACCTTGGCCAGTTTGGAACCAAAAGCTTTCATGGACCAGATGGACACAATGGACTAAACACAAAAGTCTGCAGAAGCTTGTTCTGATTTTGTTATGTATATATACATACATATGTGCATATATTAAGCAACCTGACTGAAATCCAGGAAATAGAGATAGAGGGTTCTCTCAAAAAGGGCGTGGCTTTCTTTTGTTCAACAGTATTTGTGGAGAAACAAATAATATTTTTCAGAAAAGAAGAGGCATAGGCAGAAGTAATTTTAATTTACTATTTCTGTCTTCGTAATGTGGCACATTCATCATAACTGTATTGTAATTAATAGAAGTCATCTGAGGTTCTTTTTGCGTAGCTGTTTGACTGAAAAGGGGAACCTCTGAAGAGTTTGAGGATGTTTTGTTGCAACATGAATGCTTTCCTTAGGTCAAATGTTTGCATGTTCCTTCCTGTGATATGTTATTTTGTTTTTACACTCAGAAAACAAAGAGGAAGAGAATTCCTAAAGTGGAGCTGTCATTCAACAATGAGCCTCTTTATTGGATCTGAAAGCAAACGTTTATTCGGTCCCCATATGTTGCCTGATCTAGTTGAGAGGCGTCCCTGCCCATGACAGGGAGGTTGGATTAAATGATCTCTAAGGCCCCTTCCAGCCTAGGTCGTTCTATGATTCTATGATAAAGTGAACTGCAGAGCACTGAAACAGGTAGAGCCCATAACCTAGGTAGGTGCCTCCTGGGAAGTGCCATGGGATCATTAATGGCTGTGAATGGGAGGACTTGGTTTTTCAGATCATCCAGCACCAAAGGTACCACTGCTTTTCTTGAAGACAGCTGGAGAACCTGGCTCCTTCCTCACCACAGGACTGACAGGACTCACAGGTGTGTGCTGTGGGAGTACTCCTGTTCAGGCAGCAACCAGGCGTGATCTCATGAAGCTTGTCCTGCCTGGCAAGACCACAACACAAACCAATGCTGCCTTGCTCTATAAACTGCAGAGGTGCAAAGGCCTTTCAAATTTGTTCATCTCTACCCTTCACGGAGATGTCATTATTTCTTGTTGGCGTAATTAAGTCCTTTTTGCTCTAATTCAGGAGTTTAAAATACCACACAACACAAGTAATTAAGATTTCTATCAGTGATTTGTATCAAGCTCAAAACTAAAGAATAATGGAGAAATGAAAATAAGGTTTTACAGGCAGACGCCTTAGGAATGTGCCAAAATCAGAACAAAATCCAGTGCTTTTTGGAGCTGTTAAATTGGTAATGTAAAAAGGTCCTTGGAAGAAGCTGGCCTTGCATAGGAGCATAGGATGCTGTATTCAGATTTATGGTCCGAGGAACCTTGGCTTGGAAGGCAAAGTATTTTTTTCTGTCAATGTAAATATTTTTCCAGTTTAACACTAGAACCAAAAAAAACTGAATTGTAATAATCTGTTTGAACAAGATACACACTGTGTGAACAAAAACTGTTGGGAAGGTGACAGGAGCACTGTGCTTTAGCACACTGAGATCTGACTACCAGAGTTTGACTCACTTAAAGGTTTCACACCTATGTCAGCTTTCCCTTTGTTATGATTTTTATTTTAGTTTGCATCCTACTGTAGGTCTAGATAAAACTTTCTAAACATGGGAGAAGAAAAAAATCAATATTACGTACAGCTTACACTCCTCATTGGTATATGAATAAGTCCAACCCTGATATAAGACAGGGAGGAGGTTTGAAAGTCAAAGTGAAGACAAATACTGTAGAAATGGTGCATTTGTATTGTATGATAAAGAAAGAAAGCCAATACATTTAACGAACATTGAAAGTGAAGCTGTTTCAAGCAGTGGGAGAGAATGACTTTTAAATTGAAAAGGGAAATTATATCTAAAGCAAAATAAATGATAAAGCCACTAGTTTCTTACAAAAGGCATGACACAATCTCGTAAATGAGAGATGAAAACACCTGGAACCAGATAAAGACCATATAGAATGTAGGACATAGAAAAACATGCAAAATCTCAAATACAGGCTTTATCTTACAGATTGTTATTAGACTGACAAGACAGAAGCTGTCAAATACACAGTTCTAGTACAGTCAAGGTTTGTGGGGAGGAATAATATTCTCTTATGATATGGGGAAAAAAGAAATAACCTCTCTCAAGCACATAACTACTTCATCAGGACTGAAATAGAAGCTTGAAACAATAGCTTGAAATAATAAATCTGTGGCTTGTGTTAAAAATGTCAAGGCCTCAAAAGGCACATTGGCTCAGATTTGCCTTAAAAGTAGCTGGAATCTAGCTAAATCTTGGCATGACTGTCACAGAGCAGGTACTTCAGATTTTATAAATAAATCAGAAGTAACAAAATACATTTCATTAAAAATTTTCAGACTTTCTTTTCTTCATACTTTCTGTTATGGCATTGGATTGCTTTATTTTGAGTAATTTTCCTTATTTTAAGAAATTGGAAAAGCTTTAGACTTCGTGGCCAAAAAATTTTATTTCTTTATAAAATAATGAAGTTGGGAGACCTTTTTAAAATGTCTCACATTACTTTTGTGGTCGTTCCTGTAAATATTCCAAAGTGAAGGATAATCTTAATGCATGTACTTTGACTACAGTTGTCTGGCAGATGCTTTTATGGTGCTCTTGCTCCACTGAGTTTAGTGGGCTTTCAGATTTCTACTCAGATTCTGTAGAGAATTAGAAAAATGTTACATATATTGTTTCATAGCTGCACTCGCAGTGTGCAACACAGAACATCACTTAGAATTTAAGGGTCCATAAAACAGAGAGCTTATTTAGCTCCTTTGCTTCAGTGGGTACTGAACTTGCAGCACCCTGTGTTAGTGCATTTTATGATTCTTCAGACTAAGATATGACAAACCTCAATATATGTCCTGAGACATTAAAACTTCTTTTTCATGAGGATACTGGACTTCAGGCAGCAGTATTCAGCTGGTACCTCAGTACCCAATTACAAGACCATATAAAACACTGAAAATAAAAGCAGAACAAAATCTATTACTGGAACAGTATTTTTTTGAACTTTTTTTTTCTTTTTACAAAGAATCAAAAACCCCTTAGTGCAGTTGAATTAAAAACTTGCATTTTTGCCAGAATCACTGTGTAACATGTTGCCAAAAATGCTGGGAAGTCAGCCTAATTTTCACATAAGGGCATCTTAATAGGGTGTCCAAATTGCACATTTGGGTACTTATATGGACACTTAGATGTGTATATGCCCACTCTGTGGATCTAAGTGCTGATCTGAGCATTCATGTCTGAGTTTTAGACATCCCATTAAAACATCCATATTTGATATTGGACCCATAATGTGTATGTGTGTTATTAATGTTTAAGTAGAGCAAGAACATATGAGCCAGCTATGCATCTTGCATAAAACTGAGTAGTCAAATGGATTTCTACTTCATACACATTGAATACAATAAAAAAACACAAGTGAGGTTCCCAGCAAATGTACAGACAATGCCTTGAGCATAACTTCAATAGGGAGAACCTGAAGCCTCTGCACTGTAAAATAAAAGGAATTTTCAGGATACACTTTTACTTCTAAATACATGCACTATAATAATGTTAGGAGTATAAATATAACATTAAACTTTATTTTTGCTGTGCATAGTCCTACCAGAATCTGGAGAAAGGTTACTCATTGTAATAAAGATGTTCATGGTTTAAGATGTTTCCCTAAGCAGCAGTTGCCCAGTGTACTGGATATTAAGCATTCCAGACATACCAGACACATAACCTCAATCGGTAAGAAATTCATGCCTCTACCGTCGTTTTCCATGCCTTCCCCTCTTGCTCATTGAACAATCTTTATTTATGTTTCTGTGGGGCTTTTCAAGCATTCTTCCATGCACTCTAACTTAGACATAATATTCTGTGTTAGAAGCACTTCAGGCATAAAAAATACCCGTGATTAGGCAGGGAAAAAATTGCAGTCAACTCAAACTCCCATGGAACTCCTGAGAGCATTGCGAAAATATTTGTGTTTGGCCTTTACTTCTCAAATGTAGAAATGTTTGATAAGCTTGGAGGGGTAATGAATGTACCAAAATACCATGACAATCCTGAATGGGCTCTTCTAAAAAGATGTCAAACAAACAAACAAACAAACAAAAAGCCCTATTTTCAGAAGGACTGGTCCAGATGAAGTAGAAACCTGCAAGCTCTAGCGCAGACATGCAGGACCTATATTTCTAAGGAAGCCCTGCAGCATGCAGAACCTTGAGCCAGGTTCCTTGGGGACCCTTTGCACGGCAGCGCTGCCTGGGGATGGAGAAAAGTGGTGGCTCCCCCTCAGCTCATGGGTCCCAGGAGTGCAGCCGAGAAGAATCACATCAACTTTGCTCAGAGTAGGTGGAGCAATCCTCCAAATGACTTTATTTTTTTTATCTGGAATGGAAATGGGAAGCCTGTACCAGGCTTTTCCGGAGGATGGTCACTGCAGGTGTAATCTCCATGACCAGTGGCTTCCTCTGCTCCATTTTTTGCAGCTTTGGAGCAGATCTAAATTATTCATCAGGTATGAAAAAGCAGATAGTAGCTTACGTAAATGAGCATGGAGAATGAAAAGATAAAGGAGTGTGTAGGAAAACACATGTGTCTAGACATCAGATGGGTAAAAGAAAAAATTGCAATCTGGAAGCAAATAGAAAATAAGTAAATTGACTTTTTTCATGATAAAAGGATCTTATTTTTTGTCAAAATCAGCTCAAATTACAAGAGTGAAATAATTCAAGTTGCAATTATCTTAAACAGTCATGCAAGTACAAATTGAGTTAACACTCCAATATTTGAATTAATGAACTCTAACTATGGGTGATTTTTAGACCATTCAGCTTATGGTAACTGGGAATAAACAACAGTTTTTAATATTTTCAAATACACAAGAGGTTGCCTAAAATACACCACAACTAATTTCAAGCAATATATTATTTTTTTTGTAAGCTGGTGGTTAGTTTTTCTGCTCTGCATAGCTTGTAGGCTATTTTAATGTCATTAGTTGCCATGGTAAAATGTATTGCAAAGCCGTATTCGGTTATGGTGCAGATGAATACAAGTTCTGAGTTGTTTTTCTTACGTAAGGCCTGACAGGTTAGGTCCACTTTCTTTCCTGTATTAGAAATAATGAATATTTATTTTGTCACTGAAGAAATTGTCATTGCTCATTGTGGATAAAGGCATAAGACAACTCAATGTTGAACAGTACTCTTGATTAATAAAATCCTTAATTTGCTTGAGAAACATCGACTTAACAAGTAGAAGTTTTTTGCTGAAGAAACATGTTATATCAATAAAAATAAATTATCTTTACATTATATTATTATAAATTTAAACATCTACATTTTAGGTGGAACAAGTCCCCAGAAAGTAATTACTTTTTAAATGTAAGTTAAGCATCACAGAGTTCATACAATTTAAAAATAAATATCTGACTTAAATAAATGATTTAAACACCTATATGAATATGAAAGCACTTCTTAAATGATGAAAATGTAAAAAGAATATTTAATAAACAAAATAATCTTGTTTATCAAACTTTTCTGGACTTTGACTCATTTTCATTTTTCAGGCTTTTTCAGTTTATTGGTCCTATTGTAACTTTAATAAGGTTACCCATTTTACCTAACTTTAGTAAGCCAAAATGTAACAATTGAGTACAAGTATTATCATAGTTTACATATTCAAAACACTAAAAATCCACAGATGTTGGATTTTGACTGCTGGGAGTTCATATATCAGGCTGGCTCTGTGTTTTTCCAACAGCACGCAATCGGGAAAGTCAGTATCATGTTACCAGCAGATCTAGTTTGAAACACGCAGTTCCATACTTGTAGGGGTATTTTTGCTTTTAGTGGAAAAAAATAACAAACAAAAAGAATCCTGATGTTTCATTGAGTAGTGTGGAAGGCATAAAGGTCACTTGCACCTAGAATTGTAAACATTCTCTGTCGATCCTAAAAAACCTTATAATTTTGAATCAATTACGAAAACCGAAAAACCAAACAACTGATCTCAGATCATAGGAATGGAATGGAATGGAATGGAATGGAATGGAATGGAATGGAATGGAATGGAATGGAATGGAAGAGACTAGACTAGACTAGACTAGACTAGACTAGACTAGACTAGACTAGAATATTTCAGTTGGACGGACCCTGCAATTATCATCTAGTCCAACTGCCTGACCTTTTCAGGGCTGACTAAAAGTTAAAGCATGTGGTTAAGGGTATTGTCCAAACGCCTCTTGAACACTGACAGGCTTGGGGCATTGACTACCTCTCCAGAAAGTCTGTTCCTGTGTTTGACTTGGTAAAGAAATGTTTCCTTGCATCTAGTCTGAAAATAAAATATTTCATTGTGATTGGTGGTGTGTTTGCTACTTTTTTGGGCTATGAAAGAATTTGTGGCACAAAAACTTTACCTAAATACTATCTGCAAGATGGAACAGAGTACAGCTGTGAGGCCAGATATCTTATAAACCATATCTCCTGGACACTCACCTGAGATGGAGGAGACCTATGTTGAGGTTCTCCTCTCTGCAGGTACTGTCTGAATGTTTTCTGCTTTGAATATCTTGTGAAATAGTCAAAGGTTTAAAGAGACAGTAACAGGCTGGCTTTAAAAATTCTCAGCAGAACCACTCTGAGAGAAATGAGGCAGCCGTGTTCCTGTCCCCAAAGTTGTGTATATTTTACTCAGTGGAGTGAAAGGTAAACATCCTTTCAGTTTCCTGCCTGGCACCAAAATATACATCCAATTCTTAGCACCTGAATTCAAAGGGTTTAAAACTCTAAGAAACACTGAGATGAATACATGGCAATGTGGGGCTTTGTTTGCTTTTGATATAAACTATTAATTAAATATGACTCTCATTTGTGTGTTGATTATACCCAGAAAATGGATAAATTCCTTTTTTTCCAAAGTATAAATAAATTACCCTGTTCCATCCGTATCTTACAGGTTGGGAATTGCCAATATTTTCTCTAAATGTGATAAACTGATTAATAATAGAACTCAGTTAAATACAGCTCATTCTTCTTGTGCCTGTCTTTCTTGAAATAGAGATGGTGTGCTCCCCATTTCTTGACTGCTCTAGTTGCTACAAGCCTTGTATTCTATAAAGTAGGATTATTGCAGTGCTGAAATATAAGTGGTGTACAACAAAATATATTGCAATCAGGCTTCTGTCGGAAAATGGTCAATGCATTAGGCATTTTCCAAACCAATTGAAGTTTTATGAGGATTTTTTGTTGGATTTTTTTTGGTCTGTGGCATTTGAAAATAGGGAATATTATTTGTTCCATCCATTACATTAAATGCCTGGGTTCTTTGTTCATCTCTGAAAGAATTAGATCATGAACAATTTCCTTTGAACAGAAACAACGTTTGTGGATCTCGATCATCCATATATCTCTCTTTATCATATATCTCTCTGCATCATGCTTTGTAACTGAAACTGTATTGCAATTAGGAAACAATTGAATTTGAGTCTACAAGGAATCTGTAAGACACTAAATGATGGTTAAAGAGAGGAAAATAGCTTCTCTAAACTTCTAGTCAGTTTATAAAAATTTGGCAAATCCTTTGAAATGTCAGTAGTCCAGCTTAATGCTCCATGAACAAGCAAGGTTGCATAAATGATGAAATATGACAAATATTAATCTGAGTCAAGCACTATGCATGCCTCTTTTTTCCACCTGAGACTTTTTTTCAGTGAAATACTTCATTATAATGAAAAAAATAATGCTTTTAAAGATGAATCTAAGGGAACAGAAAAGTGAAGATATATTAATTTTTGCCAACTGGTCTGTTTATAAAGCATGTTGTTAGCAAGGCAGTAGCTTGAGTGTATGGCATATTCAGACACCATCAATCAGCTAATTAATTATTAGACACACTTCACCTTACCTTTCAGATTTCTTTTTTTTTCTTTTGCTTTCTTTTGGGTCATGAAATTGGCAGAGCATTTTGTTTGTTCACATTTTAGCAACAGATTTGGATTTCAGAAAGCAACTTCTCATCTCTATTTTTATCTTTCACAGGGTGTTGGTTCCTTCTGGGGGGTGGGATCTAAAGCTTCTTCCAACTGAAATTTTTCCTGGATGGTTTTACTCCTATTCTTCTCTGGCTGACCTTCAGCACTATCTGAAAAAAATAATAATTATTAATCTTGTGGTAATCACTTTTTTTTTCCTCTCCCCGCGCCTTCCCCGGCAACATCCACATATTTCCTTTGGCTGAATTTTAAATTATGATCACATTTTGGCAAGATAAGATTACTTGATTGCAGATTTAACAAGCTACCAGAGACAATTTTACTCCTTCAACTAATTTCATTATTGCATGAATTATTTAATAGAAGCTATATCTTCTGTTGGTTTACAATGATAATTCTACTCTATTGACATTTTCAGATTCTTAAATGCTCTGTCTTGTTACTCAGTGTTCTTTGAAGATAACATATTTGTGTGGAACATACCCTGTAAACCTCTGTGCAGATACAGGTGATTGTTACCTTCAGATCTTTTCAGTCTGAGATTGAGGTTATGACAGAACCATTTCTATGTTCAGGGAACTTTGATCATTCCTTCACCTAGCTCAAAGAGTATTTTTTCATGCTTTTATCTGTGCTTGAAAGTTTTGAAGCCCTCGTATTGGTGAAGTATATGATCTTTTCACATTTTGGGGGGGGGAGCTGCTGTGTGTTATACTGCCACCAGAATAGCGTAACTCATCTTTGCAAGCATAAGGTGTGTTTCCATGCTGCAACGTTTCTCTGCAACAGCTAAATAGGTAGACAGGTCTAAAAATTCAGTCAGCTGCAGAAAGATATGAAGACCTCTTTCAAAAACTAACTTGGGTTGCTATGTCAAGTCTTTACAATGCTGAGAGCCCATGCAAGACAAAGGAAGATGATGCTTTAGACACAATTACTGATTTTTCTGAGATATAGCCCATGATCTCCCATAACATTTCCACTTTATGCAGATTTGACTTCCTTACCTGAAAATGATGCACTTTTAACTACACCTCTGCTATATTTCACATTACACTTCTTGTATTTAATTTAGCTCCTCTTCCCTCTGCCATAATCATAAACAGATGGAAAATGCATTTGCCTCTGTGGATTTGAAATAACATTGTCTGTCTTGCTTAACACAGGGAAAAAGCTAAAGCAAGAGTACACACTGAGTGAAAGCGCACAAAATCAAAACTGACAAATGGGTATCTCTGGTTGATTGAAAGGTCCCAGGGAATGACCTATCGTCTTGGATTAGATCAGACCTGGAGACAGAGTCAGAGCCCAGTTACTCTGGTTTCCCAGGCTGCCTCTATAGCTAACTTCACTGATTACATCACACTTGCCTGATGACTTACTGCTGTGTCATAACTGCCTCATCAAAAACAATTAGCAGCAGGCCATTGGGTCGCACACTGGAAAATGGGAGGAAAAACTTCGGAAAAAAGGGCAAATGTGTAGAAGATGGTTCAAGGAATGAAGAGAAAACCAAAAGCAGAAGCAAAAGCTGCAAGTAAAAGCCAGAAATGTTTGACAAAGAAACGGAACATCAATTGAACAGAACTGTGATATGATAGACTGTTAGGTGACTGAATGGTCTGTGCCTGTTTTAAACATATCATTTATCAACAAAAGGACAGTAGCCAGCAAGTGAGAAAGGAGAAAACATGGCTGGGGAACTTCAGATTGCCCTGAGACACTTCAGCAGTGAGTAAGAACTCTGAATTTTCTCTCTTGTTTCACCGAACTACAGAACTTCAGATGTGATTTGGATGACTGCACAGCATGACTAAGTTGTATCAGGCCATGGGGGTGAAAATTATACCTCCTTGTGCAAGAAAGGAGGTTTAATTTGATTGTTGAAGGGAAATTTCTGAAAGCTGAATTGTGGGAGGCATTAGCTTTAAAATCTGCTAAGAACTGTTTGAAGAAGCCAGTGATATGTTTTAGTAGTCTAAAGTAGCTGTACAAGAGATGTTTTATGGCTTCTTTGGACACATTTTCTTTGCACTCTACTTTTCTATTTCATACCATTTGCTAGACAGGACTTGAAAAGAATTGTGAGTACTTCTTGGTAGCAGAGCTGCCCTTTGAGGAAAAAAAAAAAAGAAAACTTATGAGGTTAAAGCTCAAACTTTGGGGGAAAAAAATGGTTTTTAGAAGAGGTGCTCCTGATTCTGATCTGAATTGCACCAGAGATACATGGCAGACTTATTTATATGTCAGTTCAAGACTTTTAAAACAGAAGTAATTTCTTCCATAATGCAAAAAACTAAATAGTTTTGTTCCCAGAAAGGAGGTAGTAGAATGGTGGAAGAATTGAGATTGCTCATGGGAGGCTTGTTACCTAGAATAACACAATGATGGGTGGTAGGAAGAATTAATGACAGAAAGAGTATTAGGACAGATTAGACATTTAAAACAGAACTTTTTTTTTTAAAGTAAAGAAAGGACAGAAGGCCATTTAGTGTTTTAAAAAGATCTGTAATTTACTCAACATCTAAGTCAAATATATCTCATTTTGCTAGATTTTCAGCTGTCCAAATAAAGTACTGGAATTTAAAACAAGCAGAAAGTTATTAAATGTTTTCATAATCAATATCAAGGAAAAATCTGAGTTTGCTGTACATGTCTGATATCTTGTTATCCTTTTACATTCATTAGCCCTAACATGCTTCACAGAGCACTGAATTAAAATACACACTAAAAAATGGTGCAGATTTAGCCACGGAGTTTTCTTTTTTCAGTCTGTCTTTATTCTCTAGGAGCTGAGGCACACTCAGCACAGCTGATCATCTCTTAAAGTGCCATCTTTCTTGACCTCTTGAACCTCTCATGGTTTCTCTCCTACCTCTCTAATATCTCCCAAAGAAGTGCCAAAAGGGATTCTTATTCATCCCTTGATTGATTCTTCCCTCTCTGTTACAGAAAATAAAGCTGATTTCCTTGTCTGTCATCTTTTTGTGTCCTTGCACTGGTGCTGCCTTATATTCAGATAGGAGATCTTTCTTTTGGATCAGAGTCCATCTTTTCACCTCCTTTTGGGCAAAGCCTCATCAGCCAGGAGAATGGTCCTTCACCGTGTTTCCTAAGTGCTCTGGCAATGCAATGAATTAGCAACAATCATTAAGTGTAAGGTCTCTTCCAGTCCACAGAGAAGGAAAATGAATACAAATGAGTAAATGATCAGCTCAAAATAAGAGAATCCTCCATAGTAACAACGAAGAGACAAAAATGTGTTGACTGTGTAATTACAAGTAGAATCAGGTGAAAATGCTGCCTTCCAAATACATTATAGAACATAACTTTTTATTGACTTCATCTTTACACATGCCTTAGGAGGCTCTAACTGCTTGCCACTCAACTAATTTTTTATGAAAAAGATGTTCTGATTTATAGAAATCCTTC
Organism: Apaloderma vittatum; assembly: GCF_000703405.1. Taxonomy (NCBI): domain Eukaryota; kingdom Metazoa; phylum Chordata; class Aves; order Trogoniformes; family Trogonidae; genus Apaloderma; species Apaloderma vittatum. The sequence goes on from NW_009699409.1 coordinate 123,324, forward strand.
CCAAATTCCTGTTACTTTTTAGCTGAAATATTTTCACATCTACTGAAAAGTAGAATACAGAGATTTCCTGGGTTTTCCAAAGCTGTGCCTTCCCCTCTTTTTTTCTTTTTTTTAATTTTTTTACTTCTTTCCTTGTCCCAAGACTTGCACAAGACTATGTCTGAGGAGTTATGTTTACAGGGTGAGGCATTTTGCTTTGTGGATTTTTTTCTACACGACTTACTCAGTAGATTTTGTGAGTATATTTATGAAGTCTCATTCTGACTGCTGCAGCAACCCAGATGCTGAACATGCTCTACAAATGAAAGAAACGCAAGCCTCAAGTAGAAACGAAATTTCACTATAGTTGGGGCACCCTGATGTTGGAAACGGTTTTACAAAATCAGTCATGCAACTGAATGTCCCACCTTTTCTCTCATAAAATATCACTGTGGAAGTAGACTGGTGAAACCCTGACTGACAGAAAAAAGTATGAGTGAGTCAAGACGATTAATTAGGTAGTTGATAGCAAACTCATTCCAAATGTTTGCAATGAGCAATATGACTGAGTGTAGAAGCAGCATTGCATTCAAACCCCAGATACTTATCAATACTGGTAGAAAGCACTCCAAGAAATTGGATATTGTTTGCAGTGGATCACTTCAGCAGCGATTCATCAAATGCAATCGCGTATATCTGACAGAACTCAAAACTTGCAAATGTTCTAATGGAACATAATAGCAACGATGAGTTGTACATTTGTAGCACTTAGTAAAAAGAATTCCAGGATTGACAAATTGGAGTGGCAATGTTGGCAGACTTAAAATGAAGCATTTGTACAGCGTATACAGTACTCTGAGATGTGGAATAGATTCCAACATGAAATGCAGAGAGATTTCTTAACATCTTTCTGATTTTTTCATGCCAAGATGGTGCCTGATTTTTACCCTGTCACTCACAAATCCCTTTGCATCTGTTGTTTCAACATATGAACAGTGACCCGGTTCAAGCTGCTGCTAACACTTGAGCATTAATTAATAAGTGGGAAGCTGGCTGATGGATAATTAAGAGCAGAGGAGGAAATTTGGACAATATATTTGCAAAAACTGCACTTGGAAGAAAGATGTAGAATGGTTTAAGAAAAACAAAGCCATTTTCACTGAGATATTTAGGGAAAAGCCATTGCAGAGAGTATCACACGTTTCAGTCAGCATGGAAGGGCTCCAACCTTTCATTTTCCTGAGAAACTTCACTGTAATCATCCCAGCTGCTGGATTGGCCTTGTACTTGACTCAGAGCTGCACATCCTCTCTCAGGAGCAGACAACCAAAAAGCAAACTTTAAAGGGCTTTAGCACATCAACCCTACTCATAGTTGCAGGTCCACAACAGATGTAACTGCTAATCCATCTCTTCACGTGGACACACTTACTATGGAATTAACAGAGGGATTCTATTTTGCCAGTGTGCCTGGAGCCCTCAGCTGAACACTATGATTGTACTGCAGGAAAGTCCCCTTTCATCACCAAGAGCTTCTTGAGGCACAAGTCCTGCATCATTTTTATGTGGACCTTTTGTCTGGAACTTGTCTTAAATATGAGGGGTGGGTATCAAGGGGAAGGAGACAATCTCTTCTCAATGGTGCCCAGTAACAGAACAAGGAATAATGGGTTTAAGTTAGGACATAGGAAGTTCCACCTCAACATGAGGAAAAATTTCTTTACTGTGAGGGTGACCTAGCACTGGCACAGGCTGCCCAGGGAGGCTGTGGAGTCTCCTCTGGAGACTTTCAAAACCCACCTGGATGCTTTCCTGTGTGACCTGCCCTAGGGGATCCTGCTCTGGTAGGGGGGTTGGACTAAATGATCTTTCCAGGTCCCTTCCAACCCCTATCGTTCTATGATTCTATGTTTGTTCAATATATTTATGATTTTTTTTGTGATATGTTCTAAGAAGACACATTATGTTGTGCTAATCCACTGTCATTGGTCATCTTGTGCCTATTAAAAATTTTCTTTGAAATTGCCATCTATTTTTACCTCATATTTTCTTATTTCTCTGTGGTTGAACACAATAGGACAGTAATCCAGATCAGAGCTTTCCATAAAAAAAATCTCAAACAGTCTCATATGTAGCTTTACAGAAAATGTTTTGTAATTATCTATGGCTTTGGAGATTCTTTTCGTCTACTTTTTACTAGACATTAAAATACAGTTTCACCAACAGGATTATCTGAGTTTTACGTCACAGTTGAAGGTGATCAAGTTAAGTGGAAAAACTGTAGCTAAACAAATTAGTTTACAATCATCTGGGTTTTGATTGACATGTAAAATCATGTTAAGTAATGATTTTATTCAAAGGTTTTATTCACAGCTAAACTACCAGCCACAAATCTGTCAGAAATAATCCCAAGCATTTTCTGAGTAATAAGTGCTAGTTTACACTGCTAGACAGATGTTAAAACACATGAAGGTACAATTATGAGAAGGCATAAGAAATGGTCTGGGATTATGAGGAAATCAGCCATATTTATTTGGCCATGTGATACCAGGGCAGGCACAGTGCCACAAACAACATTTTCTGAGAAACAGTCCTATGCACTGCAACGACTGCTTCTTAAACCATTGCTACTGCTTCTTTTATAGATCTCGGGTCTTAAAGAGGAAGGAAAACAAGATCTGAACACATTCATCATAAATCCTCCAATTAGACTCAGCAAGAGAATTTATGGCATATGCCTTGATCAGTGTCACAGACAAACGTCTATACACACGGTTATACACACACTATAAAAATACATTTCAGGAGTGACAGAAATAAAGATGCTATCAGCAGTAAAGAACTTGCCTACCTGAACATAATGGCTGTCTATGGACTTTCATTTTCTCCACTTACTTTCTTCTAAGTGCTAACAGTCCATTTTTAAACTTCACTTTCAACAAGGATGCCTTGATGGTCATTAAATATTGAATCTGTTCTGCACGGAGGACAGTTTCTCCTTCTGCAGAGGATGAGATCTGGCAGACTCCGCCAGTCACTTCAATGTGATCTTCCTCAGGAATTCCTGCAATCTTCCACAATGAAAATACATAATTTTGCTTTTGAGTGCCTCATTCCCAATAGGTGAGTGAAAATTGATTATTTTTTTCTGTTTATCAGAGGAAAATACAATTGTTATCAACTTTTTTTCACGTAAGTACTACAGCTTTCTTTTTGTAGCCTAGTGCTTGCCGTCAAGTCGAGGCAGCTGGGTGATATTTTTGGTCACAGGCTCTGGGTTCTTGCTGAACTCAGCAGAAGCAGGGAGCCAGCAACAGCTGTCTTCTCAGAGAGAGAAAAAAACCCACCGATTTGAGAGGCAGAACCTCCAGTTTGCAAAAGGGAGTGGATTTTCTCTCCAGTGACAGGTAGAGGATCCTGGGTCACCGCTCTGTCCGTAACCCTGCCATGGCCAAGCGGCAGAGGCTTGGCTGACAGCAGCATGCTTCTGAGCTCAGCAAGGCACAATGGGGCACCAAGTCAGGCTGGGAAAGGAGCAGACGTGGAACCTGCTGCTTGGTACAGCCTGCAGAAAAACACCGTGTGAGAAGGGGTTCCCGCTGAGCGCCTCCAGGCACCCTGTGTGACGCTCCCCTGCAAGGGGAGGCAGAATCATCGCAGAGTGGTGGTTCGGCGTCCCCCTCGCTGCTAACAACTCTGGCCAATGGTACCTTGTGTGTATCAGAACAAATCATTCTTTCCAAGGTTTGAGTAGACACGCAGCATGTAAACATCACCTTCCTAGGCCTAGGAGGGTTTCCATTTTCTTCTCTTTTCTTTGAGCAACAAGGTGAGAACCTAAAGCACATCATTCATTTTATTTATGGTCCTGTAACTTGAGAGTAACTCCTTTAAGGTCAATAGAGGATGGAAACAGTGAGCATCAATTCCTGAGGCAGTCAGAAGGCTGGGCAAAAGAAAAAAAACCCTCTGCAAATAGTATTGTCTCTGAACATGATGTTTTTTCATAATAAATGTGAGTTGAAAATATAATTGTTTGAATAATTATTTTAAAAATTCCATTTGGAACAACGATCACTCAGTATCGATGATATTGACAGATACGTTCTATGAGGTGAAATGGCTTATTTTGGCACAAACTTCAAAATTGTGTTTTTATTTTGTAATTCAATTTGGAAAATGGAATTTTTGATATCTGTTGTGTGAAAAGTGATATCTTTTTCCAAAATACTTTATAAATCAGAAAGAATGGTAATATTTTTTGAGGATTAATTTCTTTTTTTTTCTAATATTTTGATTTCTTGACTGCCTAAACACTACAGCTGTGAGCGCCAACTTCATTTGACTGAAAGGTGCTGCTGATATAAAGCAGCAAATCTTAAAAGATTATGAAAAATAATCTTTGCAGCAGTTCTGTTGTAGCAGCCTACTCTGGCTGGAGGGCCAGAGTAAAATCAAAATATATTGGAAAATACACACTTGCATTCATTCCAGATAACCATAATTACCTAAGTTTATAATGACATGTAATCAAAATATGATTTGTGAGAGATGTCTTTGCCACTGTAAAATCCTTTTCTAGCTGAAAAACATAATAATAACCACATTTAATGACAATCAAGATGCAGCTGGATAATTATTTGATGTGCTTTTTCATAACGGTTTCAAGGTGTCAGCACATCTGAATATCATACTTTCCATGGGAAGTTATTCTGCTTTAACTCCACTGATGTCAAGGAGAAGATTTTAACTTGTTGTGCTGGGTTAAGAACAAAAGGAATACGTTTGTGACCAGCATCTACTGGAAATGAAAGGCCTGTGGACTACTGACAGGTGCTGCTGACAGCATGGAGAGAGGCAAGAAGTAAGAGAAAGAAAGGACTGCAGACATCTGTCCCATTAGTGTTAGAGTAACGGAAAGATGAAGCACAAGGTAGCTGGTGTTGTCTTCTGCCCCAATTCTGACCGGTCCTTGGCACAGATTTTGTTTGCTTATTTCCTAGGATTTGGGGGACCGTGGAGTCTTACAGGTTTTAACATATCTCAGCAGGTCACTCACTCTTGAACCACTGCCTTCCAGATAAAATTATTCTGTTTAAAGCTGATCTGGCCTTCACTGAGAACCACAAGAAATTCTGAAGTGTCTCATTAAACCCTTTTTACAAATATTTCATTGTCATTTGAAATTTTTTGTAAACCAGAGGAGCCCTCCAGCCTCAGAAGCTCAATACTAGCCATGAGATCCAGAGGCAAAAAGAGGTTGTGTGACCACGTAGTTCTCAAAACACCTACTAATATCTGAAATCTGCTTGCTTTCTCCCATTAAGCTTTATTATGCTTCTCCCTCCTGGTGTCTGCAGTTTGAAGCCTCTCTCTGAACCTCAGGTCCCCCATGGTAATTTGCAGGTGGCCTCTCTGAAACAATTGGGAAATTTCTCTGTTCCAATGCAGAAGAGCTAATAGTGTTGTGTCCTCTTCATTGGCTTCCTTTGTCCAGATAGAAGGAATACTTTTTATTTAGGCATTTGTATCTCATGAAGAGCTTGGAGTGGGAACCCTTTTATTTTTTTCTTTTCATATATGATGCTCTTAAAAAACCAGATCTCAATGCCATATATTATAAGCTCAAACATGGCACTAACCAGACAAGGCACATAAAACTGAAACCACTTTTTAATTTTCAAAGTCTGAGCACTGAAGATGGATTCTTCTGTATGACTGATGCAACTTGCCACAGACAAAAAACTGTAGCTAATATTTGTGGTATAACAAGGAATTCTTTGTTTACTGTCAGAAAAGGATTAGCCATTATAAATAAAGGAAAAGTCTGCAAACATCCTCAAGGCAGCAGCATTCAGAAACATGAAAAAAAAGATGGACCTCTGGGAGTTGTGCATATCTGTTGAAAACTAGCAGGCAATTGCCACCTTGTGCCCTTCTGCAGGAGGCAGAGATGCAGGGAGAGCTCACGCAGATGAGTGTTTAAAAGTACCTACGCAGATGTTAAGCTCCATGTCATTCTCCTGTCCAGGCAGTGTCATTTGTCCATTGAAAGGGCTGGACCCACAGCTGAGGTCTGCTGGGGTAAAAATGTTCAGGAGGTAATCAGCAAGAGCAACTCTTCCCCAGGCAAGCACATACAGCCCTTCTCGTTATGCAGTGGCAGAGCTGTGCATTTTTCCACTTTCTCTGTTCTTCAGCGGCCCATTCCCTGGAGACTTCAACCTGCTAGATGGTACCTGGCCTTTTCAAGCCTTACATGCCCTCAAAAGTGTGTGTGCATGTTGTTGCCAAGCTTCAAGTATAAAGTCTGTATTTTTGTACTGTTGTTTAGCCTTTCATACAGGAATACAGCTCCATACTATAATCACCAGAGAATAAAACCAAAGTACTTACTCAGCAGTATTAAAATATAGTAACTTCTGAATATTTTATGACAATGCTTTAGGTGTAAAACTGTACCAGAGGCTGCTACTAAATAATTGTGATAAGGAAATGAAAAGAACAAGTGGTATACAGAAAGAGAATGATATGAACTGGTGACTGGAAAAGGGGAAATATACTCATATTTAAAAAGCATAGAAAGGAGGATCCGGGGAACTATTGACCTGCCAGCCTCACGTCTGCGCCTGGGAAGACTGTGGAACAGATCCTCCTAGAAGCTATACTAAGGCACATGGAGGACAATGAGGTGATTCAAGACAGCCAATGTGGCTTCACCAAAGGCAAGTCCTGCCTGATTAACCTAGCTGCCTTCTATGACGGAGTGACTACATATATGGACAAGAGGAGAGCAATGGATGTCATCTGTCTGGACTTCTGTCATGTGTGTCCTACAGCATCCTTGTCTCTAAATTGGAGATATGTGGATTTGCAGGGTGAGTGTTTGGTGGATAAGGAATCAGTCGGATGGTCACATCCAGAAGGTCAGAAGCTGCATGTCCAGATGGACATCACTGACAAGTTGTGTCTGTACTGGGACCAGTGCTGTTTAATGTCTTCGTCAATGACATGTATCAAGCGCACCCTCAGCAAGTCTGCAGATGACACCAAGCTGAGCAGTGCAGCTGACATGCTTGAGGGAAGGGATGCCATCCAGAGGGACTCGGACAAACTTGAGAAGTGGGTCCTTGTGAACTTCATGAGGTTAAACAAGGCCAAGTGCAAGGTCCTGCACCTGAGCTGGGGCAATCGCCAGTATCAATACAGCCTGGGGGATGAAGGGATTGAGAGCAGTCCTGCAGAGAAGGACTCAGGGGTACAAACATGAAAAGCTGGACATGAGCCAGCAATGTGCATCCACAGCCCAGAATGCCAACTGGAGCCTGGGCAATATCAAAAGAAAAAAAGTGTGGCCAGCACATTGAAAGGTGACTCTCTCCCTGTACCCTGCTCTGGTGAGACCTCACCTGCAGTACTGTATCCAATTCTGGAGTCCTCTGCACAGGAAAGATCTGGACCTGTTGGAGTAGGTCCAGAGGAGGGCCACAAAAATGATCAGAGGGATAGAGCACCTCTCCTGCCTGTGAAAAAAGGCTGAGAGAGATGGGATTGTTCAGCCTGGAGAAGAGAAGACTCTTGGGAGACCTTATTGCAGCCTTTCAGTACTTAAAGGGTATCTAAAAGAAAGATGGGAACAATATTTTTAGCAAAGCCTCTTACGATAGGACAAGGGATAAGGATTTTAAACTAAAAGCGGCTACATTTAGACTAGATGGAAGGAACAAATTTTTTACGATGGTGGTGAAACATTGGAACAGGTTGCCCAGAGAGGTGGCAGAAGCTGCATCCCTGGAAACATTCAAGGTCAGGTTGGATGGGGCTCTGAGCAACCGATCTAGTCAAAGGTGACTCTACCCACTGCAGGGCATTTGGACTAGATGGCCTTTAAAGGTCCCTTCCAACCTGAACTATCCTATGATTCTATGATCTTGTCCTTGTATATTTTCGGTATACTACAAAACTCTGTTATCATTTAGAGCTGATTAACATCTTTGTCCCATAGAAAGTTAATTTTTTATAATGTATAAATATATTAAGAATGTAAGCTTTCTCTATATAGCATACAGGAAATAATTTGCCTCAACAAACTGTCTGAAGCAGAAGAGGTAGAACATGACACAGTATGTGGCTGGGTAGATATATAAAAATGGATTTTCCCCTGAAGCTTAAAAATGTGTCAGTTCAGAGACTTTGATGTCATGTTCTTCATAGCTGGAGTGGGATGACGCAGCATTATTACTATTTATGGCAAATTTTTTTTCATGTTTCTAGACATATTTATCTTGACCTTCTATGTGTTGATCACTTAGACCATTGGAAATTTTACAGGATGTTGTTGCTTAACTGAATTTTCCCACATGGTCTTCAAACTTATTTAGAAAACATGCAGTCAAAATATGTACAATAATTTTAAAGTAAATTAATGCAAAGTATAAAAAGAAAAATATGTAGTGAACTATAAATATGAATAGTTTCATTTTAAAATTTTCCCTTGCTTGCCTACTATGAAAATCATTTTTTATTAAATGTTTCCTTTACTCTCCTGCTCTTCTGAAAGGTTTTTTGGTTTTCTTCTCTTTTTGTCCTTCATCTTTTCTACTCTGCTCCGCAGAGATCTTTTCAACTCTTGGATCTTCTATGTTTCTCTGATTTCATGAAAATAAGGAAAAAGAAAGCCTCAAATCTTAATTACTTTGGTAAGACATTCACACTGAATGCTCTTTATCAGTGTGGTTTGACTAATAATAAAGTTCATTAGCAAGGTATTTGCACTACAATTTTTGAATATTTTAACATTTTTTATGGAAAGTGTCATCATTAAGCTTCAGAGCTGACAGTCAGAGGAAAGCAACTGAATAGATAGAGCAGATCTGTCATGTGTGTGCAGAAACAAATTTCACATTGGTATGACCCTCTGTATGCAAGTAGACATTTGACAGTCTATTTTTGAGGTGAAAATATTCAAACTGTGTGGTAGATCTTAGGGTTATGCTAGAGTCCAGAAAGTGTGGGTGAGCAGCTCCATGGCAGTCCAATAGCTGAGGTGCTCCCACTTTCCTTACTCCTCTTTTGTGGAGGTGAAATGCTTGCTTTTCACAGTCACACTCATTTCCTCAAGTGCAGAAATAGCTTGGTTTAAGTTACCTTATGGAGTTATACTTTATAAAGTACATCCAAAAATCTTATCAAACCCAAACAGCAACCTTAAGAACAGTTCTTAACTTCTAAGAGTAGCTCGTGTAGTGCAAATCAGCTTGGTCCACCATTTTGCCATCTTTAAAATAATCATGTATTCTATATAAAATAAGATCTCAAATATCTACTGAGACCTGGCTAAAATGGTGCAGGTCTTTTGCCTTTGTATATTTCTTACAAGTCGCCTGAATGGCACAAGGGTGACCTCTGAAGGTGCTTTCACACCCAGATAAAATCACAATATGCTAGAAAATGAATAGTGATTAATGTGTGATAACATACCAACATAGAAAAATGACTTCAGTTAGAAGATACCCGTATTGCCTAAATAATGTTTACCTCAACTCGTCAAAACCTGCTGACTACATTTGCCTTGTCAGCACTGTCACACTACCTGCATTTGCAACTACATAGTTAAAAAAACCCAACAGTTAGACATCTTCCTCCTTCTGCTGACAGCAGCACAGGCAGGAACTGTGCTTGACTTGTGGATATTGCTGTTCTCTGCCTGTCACCTGCACCACTCAGCCCTACAAGGTGCTCTTGTTAGGGGTCAGCGACACTAAGGCAGCCCCTCACTTTCCCACTGCTGTTGGCTCCGGAATGTGTCGCCTAATCGCACCGTCCAGGCCTCATCCCAACGCCACCTAGAAGTGTTTTCATGGAGGACAGTGTTATATGTTCGAAGGAGATTTTGATGGCACTTTTGATATTCTTACCCACCCTTGGGGGTCCTTAAGGATAGGACTCTCTCAGGGAATGGCTGCACTCTTGGATAACTCCACAGTTTGGCATGTGATAAAAGTTGACTTAATTTCGACTTCTTCAGGCTTCACAGCCTGCTGGCTAATCTGCTAATTGGGTTGGAGAAAAGAGGGGAGGGAGTGGAAAAAGGGGACCAGTGATGAGAGAGGGTGAAAACACATTGCTGCCGGGATTAGGAACAGGGCCACGGAGAAACAGGTCTTTCAAAAGATTTCTGAAACTTTAAGGTTTGTTCAAACTTGTTTTAATCACATAAGAAAGAGCAGCCTTTCCTAGTAACTTGTGGCCATTCTCTGAACTTTATAGGAGCCAAAGAATAGATCCCTATGCACTGTGAAAATGCTGCCTCTCTGTCAGAAGTTATGTAGTTGTCTAGATCAGTTGCTCCTCTTTCCAAATCATCATTTTATTATAATTAATATGCTATTGTACTTTAAAATATCATTTATAAATATGCATAAACTGAAATAATCTGTAGCAGAAAGGAATTGGGAGTAAAAACATTATGAAAGCTATGCCTCTCCAATATAAAATATTATAATGTAAACATATTGCACATAATTACATATAATGACAAATGTTCCTCTGTGTGGTATGATTAGTACTGCTGCAACAAAAGAGGAAAGAAAGAGAAGATATCACTCTAGCTGTCAGCTATGTCAGAAAATAAATACAGATGAAACATCTTTCTCTCATCATTATTCTATTTACTCATTAAATAGTCACTACAAACTAACCAACAACTTGTATTTGAATATAGAGTTGCATAAATCCAAGAGGGGAATGTAAAAAATTATCACCCTTACCTCTTTCCCGGGGACAATGAGCTGGATTCAGATTAATATATCTAATTTAGACAAAGAACATGTGCAAAATGACTCGTCAACTTCACAAAGAGCAGAGGAGGTTTGCTGGAGTTATTTAGAAACCAGATGACAGATGATCCTCTGAGCATGCCTTCAAAAGCCTATTCTATCGGGAGACCTAGAAAATGGTTGGGAAAGAATCACATCTAATCTGTATTAAGCAAAAGCAAATCCTGAGTAGCTCTAGGAAGCTTTCATCAGAAGTTTCATAAAAGACTCTTTCTGAGAACGTACATGTAAGAAATACTTTTGTGAGGACATCTGTGGAAGACTCCTCAAAAATCAGAGCAATGAGCCTGGAGCTAATGATGTAGAGTTGGCCAGGACACCATAAGTAACTGAAACCTCTGTAAATCTTCTCAAACTCTGCCTGGGAGAAAAACATCTACCAGTCTCAGAGAAACCAACAAGCCCTCCCTTTGGTGGAGTGATAGAGGGTAAAAATAAGGTCTAACTAAAGTAGATAATTGGGCTAACTATTGAACTGCTGGCAACTGAATGATGGCCCAGTCTGTCCACCTCACCTTTGTAAGAGATTTCTAAAGGTCTCGTTTTTATGCAAATATGTAACAAAACCAACATCAGAACCTTGACTTTTCACAAAGCAAAAATTTTGTTTTCTGGACATCTTGGAGGTTCCACAAAAATATTAGAAAAAGCTTTTTCACTGTGAGGGTGACAGAGCACTGGTACAGGCTGCCCAGGGAGGTTGTGGAGTCTCCTTCTCTGGAGACATTCAAAACCCACCTGGACACGTTCCTGTGTGACCTACTGTAGGTGATCCGGCTCTGGTAGAGCGGTTGGCCTAGAGGATCTTTCAAGATTCCTTCCAAGCCCTAACATTCTGTGATTCTGTGTGATTCTGTGTGATTCTGTGACATAGAGCAACTAACTTCAAATGCTGAGATGAATCTAAATGTCCTGAAAATAGGATTAAAAAAAGTGATGTCTTGGAGTAGGCACAAAGCTACCTTGGAGCAGATTTGCAATACATTTTAAGAAGTATAAGCAGTTGCATGTGTGTCCAGTCCTAGTCCTCTATTACAGTTCTGGTCTTTCAGTCTGTTCAGGAGTGCCTACAACGTACGTGCATTAAAGTTATGGCCAACTATGCACAGGCAGTGGAACAGAAAAAACCCTCCATGTTCCCTTCCACATAAAACAACTGCTGTGACAGTATAAACCAGTAAATGGTAAACAGAAATATAAAGGTAAGCCATAGTTGTCTTGGAACACATAAAGTAATTCAAGTAAATGCAGAACCTGCTTATAAGTCTAAGTCTATTGCTGGCTAAATGTCCACAATAATTTTCTTCAGACATGAAAAATGTACACTGTCCCTTTGAAACTGTAGACTGAAGGAGAGTGCTTTTGTAATTGCTAACACAGTAATAGGCATTTTCTTGCTGTCCACACCACTGAATTGTGGAAAAAATACCCATCTATGAAATATTTTGTGCAAATTATACCATACATCTCCCCTCTCTCTCTATCTTTCTTTTATTTTTTTGAAGGAAATTAAGTAACTCATGAAAGACCAAATGAATATCAATGAAGAACGCACACGCTTCTATGGTTTTTTTCTGCACACAAAAGATAAATGATCAGAAAGCAATATTTACTACAGTGCTTTCTTTCCATAAGCGCCCTTGATTTTGCCAGAAATGAAAAATATGTATCATCTGCCCACAAAATCACATTTTTAAAGTGAAACTAAGATACCATGGGAGTGGCAGTTCCTGCAAAACAGAAAACTCGACCGTGCAACTTTGAGGCCAAAGAGGGGAGAGGAGACTTTCAGGTGCGTAGAAGGGCCTCCCCAACAAGAGAGCACCTCTTTAACCCCAGAGGGTGGAGATCCTACCCTGCCTCCTGTTAGCTTTTTCCCTGTTCCCCATTTCCTAAAACGACTCTTTCTTTTGCTCCGTGTGAGAGAAGAGAAGCAAGAAGGCCTGTGAGGAGGGAGATTAAGCTTTGTGTGTGAGTCTGGACTGACATCCCGCTCGGCACAGGATGGGACGCTGGCTAGATCTGGCTTTTAGGTCCAAAGTGTTACGTAATATCTATGGCACTAGATAAAGTTTAAACCAAGCCCAGATGAGATTTATTAGGCCTTTTCATGTAGCCCTTCCTCCTTTGCTTCTGTTGAGTGTTCTTCCTCTCCAAATGCTACCCAAATCTACAGCAAACTGATCCACTGAACTGCAGCAGGAGCTAATTGTAAACCACTGGCCAGTCATCAACCCTGACAAGGGAACATAACACCTCCTTGGCAATTCAATTGCTGTTGATGGGGAAGGAGCGGAGGATGTCTTATGAGGAGTGGCCGAAAGAACTGGGGTTGTTTAGCCTGGAGAAAAGCAGGCTGAGGGGAGACCTTATTGCTCTTTACAACTACCAGAGAAAAAATTGTAGCGAGGTGGGGGTCAGTCTCTTCTTCCACATAACAAGCCATAGGACAAGAGGAAATGGGCTCAAGTTGCACCAGGGGAGAATTAGATTGGATATTAGGAAACACTTCTTCACAGAAAGTCCTGTTAAACATTGGCACGGGCTACCCAGGGAAGCGGTTGAGTGACCATGCCAGAAGGTAATTAAAAGATATATAGGTGTCGTGTTTAGGGACATAGGTCCTTAGATCTATTGGTGAACTTCTCTATTGCTAAGTTAATGATTGGGCTAGATGATCTTAAAGGTCTTTTACAATCTAAATGATTCTATGATTCCATGTTTCTATGGTACTGGAAAACTGAAAAATATTCTGGAATTTTATTTGTATTTTACGTAAGAAAGATTGAGCAGGAACTTAGCATGAGACTTCTTTCAAATAAAATAACGTGGAAATAGCCTCAACTAATTCTAGCCAAAAAAAAAAAAGAAAAAAAAAAGAAAAAAAAAGAAAGGAAGTGTCAGAAGAGGCTGAATCAGTCCAATTGATCTTTGGCCAGTCCACCACTGCTCTAAAAGCAGGACTGGTTGGAGCTCCAAACCCCTTTTTGTAGCCTGGGCTTCAGAATTACTCTGCAAGCAGAGAAGAATTCTGTCATAGTGAGAGTAAGAAACCTTTACCATCTAAGGATTACCATAGGTGCATCCCCTAAATGTGAAAGTGGAAGAATCGTTGCAGTGGCAGCCAGTTTATCCTTTATTTTGTGATAAACTGCTGGCTTCTGACAACAGCTGCAGCATCTCAGCACATTCATTTTGCCATTACAAGTACTCTTAGAAGAAGCAGGGATGTATTGTACAAAGATCTTGTTTCTTGTAAGTGAGACTCAGCTCTAAAGCCTAGAGCAATCTCAGACCTCTGGGATCCTTCGTTTATTCTTAATTGGCTTTTAAGATCTGAGAGAACAATTTCAGAATGTCACTTTTAGTCAACACAAGGCTCACATTTCTCAGTCCCTTTTGTAAGTGTCAAGATCTGAATTTTTTAGACAATTCCATTTTGGATTACAGGCTTAAAGTGGTCATTTTGGAAAATTTTGTCTCAAAATTTTATTTAAAATATACTTTGAAGAAAGTATACTTTCAAAGGCACTTTTTTCAGACAGATTTTCCTGAAACAAAGTTTCTGTAAGAGATTTCAAACATATAGGGTTACCACTGACTTAAAATGTCATTTTATGTTAAATCTGTTTTAAACTCTTCTGAAAATTAAATCTGAATCCCAACAAAGCCACCTTCAAGGAGGGCTGTGTTCAGAAGAACACTGCAATGCTGTAGCATGCAAACCTCCATTCAGCCCCATTTTTCATCACAGTTGCAACTGAGATTGGATCCCAGGAAGCACTTTCTCACAGAGAGGGTGCTCAGGAACTGGGATGCACTGCCCAGGGAAGTGGTGGAGTCACTGTCCCTGTAGGTGTTTAAGGAGAGGGTGGATATGGCACTTAGTGCCATTGTCTAACCGTTGCGATGCTCTTGAGTCATAGGCTGATGATCTCAGAGGTCTTTTCCAGCCTCAACAATTCTGTGATTCTGTGATTCTCTGAGATTCATTGTCTGAGTGGAAGAGGCTGGCAACTCTTCAATAGGCAGGTGTACAAGGTAAGCTTCTCCTAACCCATTCGTTAGAGGTTGCCAAATCCTACCAGTTCTCTTGCATTCAAAACTATTAGCTTTAATTCCTTTACTAGCATAACACTGGATATTTTTGTCACTTGTTAATGTTGTTTGTCTGTGGCTTGTTATATTTGGTGTTTGCAGAGCTTTCATAATTTATTGCCTGATTATGCCACTGAATAGCATACACAACTCTTACTGTCTTGAAGGGGAGTTTCACACAGAGAACATGGCAATATAATGCAACACTTCTAAAGTACTTCCTATAACTATTCATGACTTTGTCTACATTGGCGTTAAGATGTAAACTGAAGAATGCAAAATTATTCCTAGTAATTCCTTTTGTCATACTCTACTTTTGTGTTAGGAAGACAATACAAATTTGCAGTGTTATGGTTCCTACCAGAACGGAAGAAAGCAAAGTCCACTACAGCTGCAGAGCAGATAGAAATCTATGTACAGAGGTTTTGGCAGACATAAAATTTAGCAATAACTAACCTAAATTCATCTGTAAATAGGAAATAGCAAGGGCTGGGAAATCTCCAGGAAGAATAAGTGATCATAAAGTAATTTTCTGATAGTATGTTGCAGGCAGGTGGGTAAATTTGCAGTCAAATATCCCAGCTTCCCACTGAACATAGGATGATGGCTACAATTAGAGCATTGGACAGCAGTTTTAATGATTGAGGCACGCTCTGTTCACAAAGGTAATTATTGTTCATTTGCTGCGCTTGGGAATAAGCATGTTAGATCATTGATCTAGTTTCAGGGAAGGCTGTCCACCAGCATATGAACGTACAAATCCTAAAGAGAATCAACTTCAGGGCTCAAAAGATGTCCCACTTGAACTCATCAGCCTGGCAAGCTAGCATCTGTACTGACAAAGAGGTGACCAGGAGGAACATTATTCCCAAAATTATGCAACATGAATGACACCTTCAGATCAGAGGCTTCTGAATTCTTTTCCAGTAGTATTTGATAGCTTATTTCCCTGAAGGACAAAAGGTGATTTACAGAGGTGTCTGCTGAAGGATGAAGAGGTACTGGCTTATCCACAGAAGTCGGTCATGAGGAGCCTGTGAAAATGACGTTTTTACAATAGAGTGAAAGAGCTCTCTATATATACACTGTAAGTGATAAAGACTGAGATTTTCTTACTATTCATAAGAACTAAAAGTATTATGTTGGGACATTGAACTGGCACATAAATTATTCCAAAAATACTATTTTTGTTGCTTGTTGTGAACTTTGATTTCAAGGACCCCAGCTATTCAATTGGAATTAAAGAGGAGTAATTAAAGAAAGAAAAAACAGAAACAGAACTGAAGGGCAAAAACTCCTCCTTACCACAAGATGGTGGCCATTAAGGATGATGAAGCAAAAATACCTCACTCCAAACCAATGCAATTGTAATTTGGGAGTGTCTTCAAATGGGAACCTTTGCAAATCTTCTTGTTGAAGAGAAGTGTATTCACAATAGGAAGCACACTTACCTTTGTAAGGATAAAAAAAATGCTGGGCTTCTAAATTCTTTTTGGAACATAAAAAATAGTTTTTTGATTAAGGACATCTTGATTCTATGCGTAGACAAATTGAATCTCAGCAGAGATTAGGAAAAAACAGGCTCCGGAGACAATTCACATTACATGAGGTGTCGAGTTAGGAAAATCATGCTCTCAGTTGTAGGTTATTTCAGCAGAACTTTTCAGGAAGGATAGCAAAACAAGACATGAAAGTTTGGCTTGAAGTCCATGCAATTCAACATTTATTCAGTAGAAGAAACAGAAGTAACAGAATCCTGGCAGTTATGAAAGAAGGGAATGGAAAAATATTTTGTTCTTCTGGCACTATCTCTTAACCTGTGTTACATCAAGACTTGGGTGAAGGAAGAACTTCATGTAAGCTTTACAACATATTCATGGAGTCTTCTGGTAAGTGGAGATTTTTCTGCTTCCCTGCTGGTACTTCGCAGAGCCTGATGGTTTCCTATGGATGTGGAAGGAAAGTGGAAAGGCAGTCACTGTCATTGAGACCTAGTCTTAATAGCCAAGGACATGTCACTTGTATAGATCAGAAATGGGTGAGGGAGAAGAAAGCCAAACATCAACTGTTTGAATTGTTCAAAATGTCAGAGTTGAAATCAGAAGGTGCAGCTTCCTGCTTGGAAGAACTTCCAGTGAGAAATTTTGTCATGGCACCTTTAGAGGTGTGAAATGAGAGAGCCATCTAGCTGGCTGTTGAAAGAAGCAGAGCTGAATGGCGACAACAAGA
Source organism: Apaloderma vittatum (assembly GCF_000703405.1). Lineage (NCBI taxonomy): Eukaryota > Metazoa > Chordata > Aves > Trogoniformes > Trogonidae > Apaloderma > Apaloderma vittatum. The sequence continues at coordinate 140,467 of NW_009699409.1, forward strand.
TGCTGGTCTGAAGTAAGGATAAGAAATCATTTATTTGATTTTACACTGGCAATTGCATGCACACTTAGCATGAAGGACTGAGGAGATTTTAGGTAGCTCCTTCATTTCCACTGTGCCGTAACTTCTAATGTGCCAAAGAGGACAGACAAGGCCAAGTTATGATTTTGCATGGCCCTTTCTGTCCTAGTCTCCTTTCTTGACTCTTCGTTCTGCCTCCCTTTTCATGATAACCCTGCCACACCCTTCTCATCAAGGGGTGAAGTGAGATATCTATTCTGTGAACCAGAGGTAAATGTATCAAAAGAAAAAGGGAACTGCTGCAGTTATAGAAGAAGCAGATACTTTATTTTCAAGTCCATGAAGCAAGGATATTGCCTTAAAACAGGAGAAGTTATCAAAACATAGTATACACCTGCTGTTAGCTGTCCTTGAGGACAGAGTGCACTGGTTATACAGCACCTCACTGCAATGCCAGTGAAGTCAATGGGTGAAAAGATCTTCCATAACACCTCTGAAACCCAGCAGATCTTCAATGCTGCTGCACGTACCTGGGGGTAAGAAACAATCCAAAGTGTACAGTGTGTTCTGGAAGATGGTTTGAATGTGTTATGATCTGAATTTCATTTTTTAATTTTAACTCGGATGTGAAACAGACGCACCACATATATTTTGCCTTTATTTTACTAAACAATACATTGGAACTTGATCAGCTGAATGGTAAGATAGAAGGAATATTTACTATTAAAACTCTCAGTAGTAGCTTTTGGGGGTTGAAAGAATTATTGGATTATGCTAATGTTCAACAAGTACTATAGCACCAAAAATTTTTGTAAATGTAGGACAATGGTTAGCATCATCCAAATTACCAGCGTCAAAAAGATCATTTCCAGAACGAAAACTCTGCACATTCACAAAAGCTCAAAGATACACAGATATAACTGATCAATCCTCTCAAGCAAGGCAAACAATCAGGGTTCAGTTTTTTTCCTTTACTTAGCAAATTCTTTTACTACCTGCAATATACAAAATCGCTTACTGAAAAAGCTAAATAAATACTTTGATGTTTCCTATTACCTCTGGACCCTTCTTTGCCATGTTGTCTTTTGTTATAGCAAATTGGAGAGCCAAATTAAACACTTGAAAATGGCAGCAATCTCTTTACTAAACAGAAGCTCTTAAAAAATTTCACTTTAAAGTTATCTGCAGTTTCACTTGAATTGTCTGGCTTCTTTATTTGCATTCCAGAAAGGCTATGCCAAAGAGGTCCCCAAAATTTGTTAGAGTTAACTATTTCACTAAACTTAAAGCTGCCACCTCTGGTGATTAATCAAATTTTGCTCTAAATAGGATTAATTCGGGTGTATCTGTGAAGAAGATTGTCAGAGTGCACGTCCCTCTTCTCATCTGTCCTCAGGTCTTTTTTTCTTGCTGAATTTAAAATGAAGCTTGAGCTATAATCTTGCATGGCAGATACTGGATCGTTCCTTTGATAAACATCTAAAATGCTAATGAATGTGGGCTGCAGTTCTGAAACAGCAAAGCAAACGATTTGACAAGAATCTGGAGGGTAAAAAAAAAATAGGAAATTTCTGACTTACTTAAAAGAAAAACTCTTTTTGTTCACATAGAGTATTGTTTCCCCAAGAAAAATTTTCTGCTCTGCAGAAAACAGAAAAAATCCTACTACATCAAAATGCGGAAGCATGAAAAACTGATGAGCTTTCAGATTGTCCTCTTTTGCATGCAAATCATATCAGAAGTTCTCATTAGCATAAATGCATGAGCAACTCTAAATGCTTTTAATTTCCAATCTCAGCCAGCAGAGGAGTAATTTGTCACTGTCAGGGTGAAAATCTAAAAAGGAAAAAAAAAGAGAGAGAAGGACTCCATGCTAAATTGGAATCATATAAATTTTTGATTTGCTAATTGACTGATGCTGCAGTTCAATCAGTTGCCTTGAAGGTGTAAATAATTCAGTGTACAGTCAGAAATAAAAGCATAATGTGCTTCCACCGAAGGCATATTAGCATTCACTGCACCAGGACACACCTGACCACATCTTTTTCAAAGATACCTTTAGTCATGTTCTAACTCTATGCTGGCAAGTGCATACACTAACAAACAAAACTACCTCTGAAAACATTTCACATTAAGAAACTTGCTTCAAGAGATAGTTTAAAATATTTTCGCTCCAAATATTCTAATACTTGCAGGCATGGTGGAATGTATTTGTATAACACTAATGCAAATATAAAATATAGAAAGTATATAAATGGAAATCCAAAACTTCTATCGACTTTTAATTAGCTTTTTCCCTCAATCAACTGCTTTAAATGTCATATGCAAAGTGCATTTATTACAAAAATGCTGCTCATCAGTGTGTGTATACTAAGGGCGTGTTAGGATCTGCATAGGTAGTTGTAACAGTTTGTGATTTACAAAAGAACTATATTCAGATGCTTTGCACCATTCATGTTAACCAAAAAATATTTCTTTTAAAGCTGTTGCTTAAGTAAAAACCATTTTTATCTGACTAGCCATTTTGTCCCTACCTAAATCAGATAAGATTTCTAGCCATCTTAAAGTTTTGTAATATAATTATGCTTCTAAGAACATAACTGAATAATTAACAAAAACACATTGAATATACAAAACCCCTTGTATCAAACATATATAAGTAAAAGATCCAGTTTTCAGTTTACCAGATGCGTTAAATTAATCACTAATGTCTCATGGACTGGTGGATATGAAAATCAAATATGGCTACAATGAGCTACAAAAGGAGTGGTTGCCTTAGCTGTGTATTATATTTTGCACAAATTCAAGTTGTGCTATTTTGCTGACATAGCACAAAAATGTATTAGATACACCCTATCTGTTCTTTAGAACATCATCAAACCTGTTTTTCCATGTCGTCATCCCTCCAAACATATATTTAAAACAGTTTTGGTTTAAACAATTCATATTTAGACTTTATTACAGGTGAAGAGCAGATTTAATTGTCAGTAGATTTCTCGCAACAGTTTTTGCAATGGAAATCTAGGTTTCTGATAATGAAAGGCTTACACCAAAATTCCCCGGTGTTTTCAATGAGGATTTAATCTGAATAAAGTCTGCAGGATTATGTTCCACGGTGTTCAGTTTGACTGAGCATTTGATTCCCCTTTCAGTTAAATCAATAATGGCATTGATTCAGCCATTCACACCTTTTATTTGTCATAAATAGCGCATTTCATTTCAAAATAGTGTTAAAATATGAACAACGGTAACCAAGTGCTGGATCCAGTGTCCAAACAATCATTTGCTGCTTACTGTGATAGCTGACTAAGGAAGAAAGATAAGTCCATTCAGCCTACATCAATCTAGAAAAAAAAAATCTGAAAATCAGTTTTATGAATATATTTGTTTATATATATGGAAGGCAAATTTCCAAATTCCTTACTAGAGCAAGAGGAAAGCCAGGGTATAAAGAATTTTGTGATAGTAGCCCAAGTATCCCCATCATGCTGAGTGTAGCCCATACACCTGCAGATGACACCCTGGCCCAAAGACCTTGCAGTCGAAAGCTGAAGAGGTAGATGAGAGCAAGCAGAGCAGATATCCAGAGAGGTCATTTCAGATAACAAAAAGCAGATGGCAGAACTGGCAGTAAAACCAAAGGGAGCCCACTCAGGCTCCACACTTGCCGAAGCAGGGACGCTGTGCCTGCCCTGGGCTAGCGGTGGTCCAGGGCCCTGGCAATGTTGCACAGGGGAACCGATGTCCTGGGTGGAGCTTGTGGGGCTGCTCTGCCCTCTCCTCCACATTGGTGAGCCCAAGAAAGGACTGTGAAGGGGCTTTGTCCGGACAGAAAGCCTTTCTACAGGCTCTTTCACGTTCTGGGTTCTCTATAAAAAGGGAGTGTTGTGGGGAAAGCCTTCCTAAATTATGGACGTCTCACCACTGCCTGGTTCACCACCTGAAAGACAAGCTGCTATGTTCTGCTGGTCAGGGTGAGCTACAGCCCTAGTTCCCAGTGGAAAGAGAAGGGGATCAGCAAGGGGAAAATGAGCAGGATCACAGGATTAAACAGTGGGGAAATGTCCTGGAGTCTCATTCAGACTGTAAGTAGGCAATTAAAATTTTGCTCTAAATGATGAAAGCAAAGAGTGTAAAAATTTCAAGGATTTTTTTTTAATAGCTTTTTGAATTCCCTTTAAATATTTGTATTTTAGTCTTTTTAATCTCTTTTTATGTAGCTGCCTCTAGTTCTCTTGTGACTTGTGTATTGTCCTGGCAACAATTGTGGCAGCCTTTTAGATGCAGCTGAAGGGAGATTAGTAAAATGAGTGAAATTCAGTCTGGCTCTATCCAATTGTTCATATCTATATTTTAGATGTTCATATCGAGTATAACTATCATCTCTGACAAAAGTATTGCAAAGAATCACAATTATGGTATTACAATCATGTAAGAGCCATGTTAATACATCTGCTTCTCTTTTTTACATAAACACCAGGAGGACAGTAAGAAAGGGCAAATTTGGAAACACATTTTGAGAGCAAGATCTCTCTGATCTCTCTACTGTTTGAAGAGAAGAGGGTTTCTGACTCTTCAGCTGTAAAACCCTGGCTGAGTTACTGCCTGGCCACTGGTACAGGACCGAGGGTTAAGCAGATTTTGCAGCCATGAAGGTCCTGTGCCAATCCTATATGGGGTAGATGCATTTATGCTATGTCAGTGTTACAGCATACGAGGACAGAGCTCCTGGGTGGGTATGCTGCAGTCCTGTGACCTCTCCCAAATCATACCAGTGGGAGAGAATGGACCAGACTGTGCTGGCTTGTGGGTTCACCAATGTGCTTCACAAATCTCCGCTTGGGCAGAGATCAATGCCAACAGAAGGACACGCTACATTTGCTTCCATTGGGGATTTTTTGTTATTTTGGTTTTGGTTTCATTGTTGTTTTGGGGTTTTTTTAGTGGACTTACCCTCCCTTTACCCCTTTTCTCAGATGAGCAGCAGAAGTTTGCTTGTTAAAATGTGCCACCACTGTTAGAAGTGATTTACTGTAACCTTCCCAAGGCTGCCAAGCCCATTGTTCTCCTTCTTGCTCTCCAGTGATTTTTACTCCAACTCATTACATTCATTTTTAGAGTATAAATGAATAAATAAATAAATACCCATCCCTTTGAGCCCAGGTTGTAACCTTCTGAATGTCTAGAAACAAAGACATGGCTCTGCCCTTGATAGGAAATGCAGAGTAGGGTGATCAGGCTCAAGACTGTTGTGATCCTGTCACTAGAGTGCTGCTGCCACTGCTGCTGCCTCCCAAGGTTTTTGTGGAGGCAATGGGGTCAGATTAAGGTGCTGAACTTCAGAGTCAGGAGACCGGCTGCTCCCTGCCCAGAGCCTGAAGTGATTAAGAGAGGAATGTAAGTGTTCTTTTCAATATTTGCTGCTGTATTGCTTATCCAGCTTCAGTAAATCCCAGGGTCAGGTTATGCTGGACATGGGGCTTGGGGACCACCAGCCGTCGGGAGCGTGTGTTCGGAGGTCAGTACTGATCCTAGCTCATCTGTGTGGATTTAGCCTCCAGATGACATTTTGATGACCAGACACAGAAAACAAGACACTAAATTACCATCATGGGAAAGAAAAGCCTTTTTTTCAGTGTGAAGGCATGGGTCTGAAATTCGTTATATGATTTTGTTTCGCCTTTTTTGTCTTTTTTTTTTTTTGCTTATGGTAAATTAACTTTTTTCAGATGATTCTTAAAGCTTTTTTCCCATAGTAACATGGTTCACTCTTGCAGAAATGTATGCAAATTAACTTTTTATGAAAAATGGGGGCAGAAATAAAATATTATGCTGCTCTTGCAAAATAAAAAATCATTAGTGATTGCCAAAAGCAACAAAGTTGATCTCTTGGCAGCATATTGTATATAATTACAAATTTTCTATTCTATTTCAGTCCTATGAACAGTAGAAGAATAGCCCTATCATAGGACACAAAATAATTCTGACACCATGGTAACTCACTCGTCTACCTCATTCTGACCGACTTCACATGAGCATTGTTTTAGACAAGCCACATTTTCAGTGCAGCTTTCAGATGGAGGGAGAGAGCAAACACTTTTTCATTACTTGAAAAGTGCCAAGGATGCTATAAGCATACCTCAGGCAGATTTAATTGTAATATTAATTAACTGGTTCACTTACTCACTAATTAATCTGCTGCCCCCTCTTTTTCACACGAATGTATTTCAGAAGCAAATTCAGAAGAAATGTTAGAGAAGTTTCTTTTGACAATATGAACTAAAATTTGCAGAAGTATGTGCACAAAAATTGCATTAAGATCAGAGTGGCAATGCTTAATCTGCTACCTTCGTTTGATCTAGTAATTTAAAAGCAGAGACAGCTACTTACTGACTGAATAGCATGACTAAAAGACAATAAAAACACACCTTAAGAAACAATCCTTAAACCTGCGATACACTAATAAATATATGTATTAGTGATAGCCATGTAACAGGTGGTACAACCATTTCTTCAACTACAAGCATTTCTCAACCACAGAGAAATACACAGCAGATATTAATATTCAATTTGTATTATAAAATACATAGAAAACCCCACACAGGCTGTATCCTGTACACTCTGCCTCATTATTCATCTCTTCTTCCATTTTTTTTCAGCTGCTCCATGCAAGTAACTGCTCTCATGTATATAAAGGCCAATCTGCAAGAAAAGCATTCCCCTACTAGTGGCATTCCCATCTTGTTGATTTGGAAACAAGATATTTCTGTCATTGGAAAGAGGAGACTGCCAGTCTGTTGATGAGATACACAGCACCATTACTTGTTCAGTAAGGCCTGATAACTCTGTTTAATATAAGGTACTCTTATGCATTGACCAGGTTTAGAAGCATTTTCAATATATCGGTTACAATTTCTCTTCTGACAGAAAAACTTTCCTGAGAGAGCTTCAATTTATAAGCAAATGGATAAGAAAAAATGTTCATATTTTTCTTGCTGCTTTGCTGGGGCAAATATTAAGAGCTTCTAAAGAGGGAACAGGTAAGAAAGAGCATATCCAGATCTTCTGCTTTAGGCTATGGCAAGTATATTACTCCAGTGCTAGCTAAAGGGCCAAGACAAGGTTTACATATGCCACAGCATGACAAAGGTGCCACCAGTTGTGATTCTAAGCACTAAGTGCAAACATTTTTTAGCACCTCTTGGGACTTAGGACCTGTTAAAATAAAGACCAGATCACAGAGCCTAAATGACTTTCCTAAGATCAACAGCAAACCTGGGGTGAAATAGGAAGCAGACCAATGTCTTCAAGTACAGGGATAGACTTAGCACTGAACCACACTTTCTGGCTTTAAGATGTTTTTAGAGGTAGGTAGAAGAAGTATCACACACAGAAGGAACGATCACGTAACAATGTTTTTTTGATAATGTCTTGGGACAGACTGCATAGTTTTCTGATAGCTTCAGCGCACAAAGGGTAAATTATTTCCGAAGCCATGATTTATTTCTTCTTCACTAGTATTACTTAGATAAAGAGACAAAAAGCATCCTACTAACTAGCATTGTTAAACTGTTTCACATGGGTAGACCAGTGGTTTTGCTCAGCTCTTATCTAAGGGTTCATTCAAGCTTATACAACCAACAGTGGTGCTGAAATCAGTGTTCATTCTTCAAATGAACTATCTCTGAGACTGCAATAAAGTCAAAGCACTTAACACTATCTTTTTTGTTGAATTTTTTCCCTATCAAAGTTGAAGAAAAGTTATTTGGTTTACAGCTAGATATATTAACTTTATTAAATTTAATGTACTAAGCATCTTCCATTAGGCAATATGAAACACCCAATGATAAAATTTATACTTGTAAATAGGAGAAATTACAGGAAACAGCACTTCAGACACACTGGGTTCAAAATGGTCTTAAATGTGTCAAAGAATAAATATCTAAGACTTTTTGGCCAGATGACAATCTGATCCCACTTTATTCACACAACTTCTCAAAAGTTGTGGCTGAGCAAGACATGAAGTCACTATCACACATATTCTTACAATGACATGTTGATAAAAACGAAAGTAGTTTTTAAACAAATTATTGAACCAAAGAGACACAGGAAAAGCATTGCAACAGTAAGGTGTTCATAAATTATATTCCCCTCAATTCTTTCTTTGTATACTTACTCAGAATTCTTTGGTGTCATCAGCCTGCCAAAACTGATACACTTCCTCCAAAGACTGTCTGAGTAGAATATTTCACTTTCCATTGAAAATCTGCCTAGGAACATTACGTATTTGCTATCTGACCTGTTAATATGCATTGCAAGTAAATGGGCCAGTTGTCAGGGGAGTAAAACAATGTACATTTTCAAGTAAAAGAACGCTTTTGGAAAAGTATAAGCTAATAGTTGAAACTGCATTTCAAATTAAATGCACTTATGTCAATTGTTTCTGGAAGTCCTTTCTCCAAATTGTGAATTAGTTTCCTGCAGATATTAACAAAGAAGAGGGAGGTGACTTCTCTTTTGTTTGCAGAAGCTATTTGGCAAAGTCTGCAATGGTAAATGATCACAGTACTTTAGTGTTTTGCTTCGTCTCAGCAGCTAAACCCTTTCAATGAAGTAAAATTTTCATTGACTATAAATTGACTGCTTTCTAAGAAGAGTGGTAGCACTCTATTTGTATTATTTTTGATCCCAGACTCTATTTACAGAGGAACAACTTTTTGTCAATTTCTAAATCTACCAGGTTGAGATTTTCAGTAATTTGGGCAATATTCAGGATCCTGCAATGTCTTGTGTCCACTAGGAAAAACAAAGAAGAAGGAAGTTAAACCTTGGAACTGGGAGTTAATATAGCACACACCAGCATATCACTCTCTCATTAATGCAGTCCTCTGTATAAAAAGAAATTTTTCAGAGCACACAAGTCTAAGAAAATGCGATAATCTCAAAATTGCTGGAAATCATCCTTACCTTCTGGATTAGGAACTCACCCTGCATTTCTCTGCTTAATAACTGCCTCATTTTAAAGACGGTCTACTTTTATTTTTTTAAATTCAGAAAATGTAGTGGCAGGTTTTCCTGTGGGGCAGTAGCAACTCCCTTTCAAACTGCTAGTGAAAGCCTGATTTAACTCTGTGAAATAAGAGATACAGTGTGTGTGAGAGGCAGTTGTCATAAGAATCATATCTGACCAGGAAAACATTTGTATTGCTTTCTGGGTAAGAGAGTCTTGAAATATTGAAAAATAGCTCTTTGATTCGGCCAGGGCATTTTCCTCTCTTTTTCCTTCTCTCAGTGAACATCTTTTGCTCACTGAAAAATAGATTTTATGAAACAGATTAGCTATTGAAGTCTGAGTGAAGTGGGGTATTTGCCACCATCTGGCTGTGAACCCTATAGAGAAGCTACCGATAGGTCTGCTTGCTATTTAAGCAGTAGCCATACCCACACTGGTGTCCCAATTAGGGGGAAAAAAAAAAGTTATTTAATTGGAAAGACAAGTTCACACATTTCCAAATTTTATGGCAGGCCCAGATGAGACAAAAAAAAAAAATCCAACAAAAAAAGCCTGGTTATGTCAAAACTGGATATTTTTCAAATTGGCACAGAAGTGACCATATTTTACTCAACAAAATTCTGAACCATTCTGGATGGGATGGGGGAGGGAAGAAAAATATTTAATTATTTTTCTGATATAAAGAGGGAAGAAAAAGCATGTGGACTCCAAAATGGCACCCTTCCAGGAACCTGATGAAAAATCTGTTATTTTTTGAGAAAGAAATTAAATTTTGTGGATTTCTAACATGCACAATGGAAGTCTTATATACTGCCATTGTCTTTAATTTTCTTTGCATTTTGGAGAAGCTCCTCTTGACCTAGTTTAACGGTAGCCTGTATTTACCAGACCTGAATGCAGTGAAGGCATTACTCCTTTCTAATCCAATTCAGTTATCATTGATCGATTCCCTTCAGTTCTATTGCATATGACTACCTTTCTCTAAAGTAAATAACACACAGCTACTTAGAACCCTTTATCCCTGTACAGATCAGAAAAATTAATATTTTTAATAAATTATTTTAGCCATTTTCCTACAAAAGTGTGTGCTACTGTAACTATACTATAGACTATAGCAAAATATAGCAAACTATAGACTATAGCAAACCAGTATTATGGCTATGAAAATCAGTAATTACCACATTTGAATAATTTTATTTTTAAAATATTCCATTTGTTTTAAGCTGAAACAAAAAAAATAATCCTTATTCCCCAGTAATAATATAACTAGCAGAGGGATTAAAATGTCATCAGAGCTTCAGTTTGAGTTTCATTCCACCAATGCAAGATAATGTCCTTTGAACTCTAAATATAATCATGAAATTTCAATTAATATCTTTCATGTATATTGGATTGCCATTAGCTAGAACGGCCCATTCAGTTTGCCCTCAAAACCAAAGCCACTTTTTTTTCCACATGTATCAGTGGTGAATCAGTAGCTTCTAAGTGTTAAAAGGTGGACTGGCATTGCCATATGTATAGGACAGATAGATGAGATTACATTGGAAACAACAAACCACATTTCTTTTCCTCTGACTTGCATATTAATGTGGGAAATAATGGACAATACTTCATATTCTACAGCAATGAACTATCAGGTGCTGAACAATGGAATCAAAATCCTTATTGCCTTGAATGTGCCAAGTTAAGTAGCTGATTTTCTTAAGCAAATAATCAAAAATTTTTGGCACTGGATTAGTACAGAATTATATCTAAACTAACAAATGCAGAGCATGACACCTGTTCAGCTGAAAAGGAAAGCATTAAAGAGAAGTGTAAAGAATGTATGCTGTATTCTGAAATACTGTTAGGGCATAGATGTGTATATGTTATAGAGAAAAATAATTCTATGTTGTACAAAGACCTTTACCTAGGAAAATGGGCAACATTTCAGGAAAGGAAAAAAAAAGCACAGTTCCCAAAGAGGCTTTTTTTTTTTCCCTAGCAGCTTTTTCTGAAGACATGTAGCAAATGCATGATAAATAAGCATGTGGTGCAAACCAGCAATGAGACTCAGGGTTAGATCTATGGCAGCATGTGGTGAAGCCAATATATCTCTAAATTAATGCAAGACAGCAATGGGTGATATTTGAAAATTTACCAATACTGATGTCATATCCTAGAAATATATTGGCATTCATATCCTGCGGTCAGGTGACTTCTTACACTGTCACGTTATAGGCTCCACCTTTGGCGGCTCTGCTTAAGAAAAGAGGCCAGAAGGCAGAGAGCCAGTGAAGTGACAGAGGGTTGCTATAAAAGCACCATAATATTACAATATATGAGGGATCCCCTGCGATGGATAAGAGCTGTGGAATAGCTTTGCTTTCCTCTCTGTACACCAGCCAACAGAGCTGAGACTGAAAGGAGATTAAGGAAGAAACTAGATGTAAACATGGCTCTGAATTACAGTCTCTTTTCTGATCGGCTCATGGGATGTTACAGCTATGTGCTCCTTTCAAAAATTGGATCAGAAATTGTAGGCTATAGTCTAGATCACACATCTGCAGTCTAACCACCTAGTCCATAACCTACAATTTTTCATCTGATTTTGGATTCGTACATACTGTAGTATCTGTTAGCAATGCGTATTGGAATGTCAGGCAAAATCCATTAAAGTTTTATATCCATGACTACAGCGTGAATTTCGGTAAACTGTCTTCTGTGTACATGAGCAAACTGCATGCGTAGTATTTGTATTCTTAGTGAGACTGATGAAAATATATGAAATATCACAACAGAGACTGGTAAAATTCAACAAGATAGATTTTTTAAAGATCTGTATATTTGATTAGGTAGAGATGGTCTGTGAAGGAAATAAGCGATGAAAGAAAAAAAGTTAAAGATTCTCTACGCCTTCAATCAGTGTCTGCTTAGTCCTAGAAGGTCTCAGTCCCAAGGAAGTAAATTTCTGGTATTGGCCTTTCTTGGTGCACTCAAAGGCCAGAAGCTTTGACCTCCAGAGAGTTTATCAACAGCAGCTGCCTACTTGACACACTAGAAGGGGTCTGACAGATCATCCCTTAAATCCAGCAAAGTAGAAGAGAGGAAGCCTTGGATGAGAGTGACACAGATTTATTTATATCCCTCCCTACATTGATTTAGAACATCTGACTCCTAGGAGCACATTCTGACTTCTGGCTTCTGATGCGCTTCTGAACCACTGCAAAGTTTCCTCATAAAAGCTGTTTTACTCTACGTAGAAGACACAAGTATTTACTAATGCAGGATATATAACTTAAATCTCCCCAAACTCCCCACTGTCTATCAACTAAGTCATTTTTCCTTCTCTGTAGCCAAAGGAAGAAGCCTGATATGGAGAGAGAAGCTGCTGTTTGCCAGGAGGGCAGCATCCTCCTTGACATTTCCTAGCTGGCTTAGGTGGTCCCCTTATTGAATGTCTGGCATCTTTGTACCTTGTGTTTCGGTGTCACACCAGGGGCAGCAGGTGCTGTATTACTTACAGTTTTATATTTGGATTTAGATGGTGATAATGGTTGGTCTTGATCCAGACAGTGTACTCTTTGCCTGCTGTGGTGGCTGCAACCTCAATAGGCCATTGTAAAACAAAAATGTAACCTGTACCCTTGAAGTAACCTAAACCTCACCTTCATAGAAAAGTATGTAACTTGTGCCCGTAGCAAGAATCCCTGTAGCATTCACATGTAAGCTAACCCTGCTAATGTCAATATTTTCTAAAAGGGAACTGCATAGGAATATTGTACATTTTAGATGCTGTACACCTTTCTTCATTAGGCTCAAATTCACAAATGTTATTACTCCATTATACAGTCACAGCATTTGTCTCAGAAGAGTAAGGTAAATTCTTGTCTCTACATTAATGAAATGTGTGTGATCTACAGGAATTGGGCTCTGGTAGGTTCTAAGAAATCATACATAGAAATATATGAGGTACATAATGAAAGAGTTCAGAATGTGCATAAATTTATATCAACTTGGAACAGAGTTTCAATGTTTTCCCAAAATAAAAGACTGCAGAAATGGAATTACTGAACAGATCAAAATGTCTCATATTTGAACTTTGTAGTTTTGGGTCACTGGTCATCAGTCTTTTGTGTCATATTTAAATTGTTCACATCTTGTTTGTAACAATATTTCTGTCAAAGCTGAGAAGTTTCCCTAAATGCAACAAGTTAAAAAAACAGTTAATGAAAAACCGAAATCAAGCCCAAGTTTACATGGGAAAACACAGAGAATGTCTTACTAGTGGAAGCTTTTTCTGTCTAGGCTTGGTTTTCTGGTCAAGAGCAGGTAGAGATAAAAATCCCATAAGAATGAACAATACAGGAATGAACCATGTTATACAGCATATGGGGATATGAAAATAGAAACTGAGGTCCTTCATCTCTGCTGTTAGCATCTTGGTCAAGTGCCATAAATCCAAGACTACTGGCCATCCTAAGGCCAGTGTCTCCCCCAAGACTAAAAACATAGAACCATAGAATGGCCTAGGCTGGAAGGGACCTTAGAGATCGTCTAGTCCAACCTCCCTGTCATGGCCTCTCAGCTAGATCAGGGTACTCAAGGCTCTGTCCAAATTGGCTTTGAACACCTTCAGGGAGGGAGCAGCCACATCTTCTGTGGGTCTGAGCTCTGACAAGAAAAGAGCAGAAGTCTTGAAAAATCACAATTCAATGAGACGAAGACATAATTTTCTGCCCGGTTCTACCCATTAAGTTGATCACTGAATACAGAAAAAGAAAATTAATAAGTACAATATATTCAGCTAAACAATTACAAAAATTAAATTATTTAGAAAACAATCATCTGACATTCAGTTCCCAATGAGCTTAATGTGTAAAACACACAGACCACTCATCTGATCTAGGATGGCATTCACTATTTAATACTGCATCCTATTTCTAGCAGTGCTCTGTAGACCAGTTGCAGAGGCAGCTATGAAACTGGAAAAAAAAAGAATCTAAGAATCAAAGCACAATTCCTGCAAAAAACATATATACATATAGCACTCTGTATTTAATATTACACCTTACAGAACTTATTTTAAAGGGCAGCACATTTTCCCCTGTTGCAATCTAACCAGTATTTGCTTTAAACATCACAGGCTCATACCTTATACATGAGTAATTTTTTCTCAGAAAAAAATGAAGGAGAGTCATCCAAAAGTTTTCTTCTTGAAGAATGTCTTTTTATTTCAACAGAACAAAATATGCCTAGTGCTATTTCATTCAATAACGATCTGTGTGCTCTCCGCTCCCGACAGCTGCCCACGTGATTAGTCCTTCTAGACAAATAAGATTGTTTCTCCACTCCTGTAATTGATTCTGATGTGCAGGTCTGGACATTGTTTCTGTGTTGTGCCACTTTGATTCGCCTATTTAATTGAAAATGTGTTATGTTTACAGAACATGAGAGGGACTATATAATGTTCGTAAAAGTCTGTTGAAGCAACTTTAAGCCACAAGATGGCAATGGTGTTTACATTTTTTATTAGCCCTTTGATTATGTTCTCTTATATAGCTTACACTTTGATTTATATTAAAAAATATTTGAGATTTCAGGCCAGAGACGTATCTTTAAATCTCTAACCATATATCTAAAACTTTAGCCACAGCCTTCACACCACCACAGTCACACTGTGGAAGCCACTCCGCTACCTCTGTCAGTCACCTCTCTGAAGCCAAATGAAGGCATGATGACACTGTGGTCATCACTTGGCCCATGGCAAGGTAGCTTGAGTCCAAGGGCCAGAATTCATTCATTTTGGACTACATCCGAACCACCACAGATCTATGGGTCTGCTTGGCACTGTGCTTTCCCCTGCAGGTGGACTTTGAGAACGGCACGCACCCACCAAGCACATCTATACCTCATCACTTTATGTTGGACAGGCACACACTGGATGCCTTGCAAAAAGCAAAGCCAAGAGATCCCTGGTAGAAATTCTGTGATAGGGTATAATAAGCTTCCATGTGCCCAGAGCTGCTCCCATATCCCCTTGCTGGGTCCACAATTCCTTCCATGCCTTATCCCAAGCTTGGGCAAGGCAGCACTCACTGTCTCACACACACCTATGGCTCTTAGTGCACACTGCTTCAGAACCAAACTTTTTTTTTCTAGACAGATTTGTTTGCTAACATGGATTTAATTTCTTCAATAGCATCCTAATATCCGTACTGGGCAACCTCTGAAAATTTAATTATCCATGTCCTGTACATTTGCTGGCAAACCAGCTGCCTTGACTGGTTGGTAGATTTTCTGTCCCAGTATGCTTGCCTCACTCTATTGAGACACAATCTAAAGCCTACTGAAGGGAGCAAAATCACTATCTGATTCCAGCAGAATTCAAAACTATTGAAATTTAGTTTCCCTCCTGTGTCATTACTGCCAAACCATCTTCACTCCACCATAATTTATATATATTTTATATATATATATGCATATGCATTTTAAAACTCACAACAAGAAAAAAAAAAAAAAAAAAAAAAAAAAAAAAAAAGAGAAGCAACAGAGCAACTACAGGATCATCAAAGCAGATTCCTAACCCTGTAATTGCAACTGCATTACATTACCCAGCACGGAGCTTAGGAGTCAGTTTATTAATGATGTGCTTCAATTTGGACTGTAAGATTTTAGGCCAGGGAATATTTGTTCTTATTTTTTGTCTAAAACATGTCCACAGTATACCACTAGATAGAAATGAGTAACACAATACAGAAACACGAGAACATGATAAACAGCCTCACGATAATCAACACTGATGAACAACATCTTGTCTGTTTTATTATAATCTCAAATACAGTCAGTAATGATTTCAAACAGAGAATGCACCCACAGTGTGACTTAGAAACATTAAAACTCTTTTTACAGAGAAAAGCAAAGGGACAAAATAAAGTCCTATGGAAGAGTTCCTAGTTTAATTTTGGCCATTAGAAGATTAAATCAACAATGGAAACTCACAAAGATGTATGAGCAAGTCTCTCTGACATTTGCATTGGGCAGAGGGAAGCAGGATAGGAGCAGAGAGGAAGATTTCTTAAAGATGAAATACTGAGAGGTATCGTACAGGTCAATGGCTTACTGATCCCAAAGGCAAGAATGGCAAAGAGGAACATCCACACAGCTGCCCCAGCTCCGGGTCAGAAAGGCACCTGTATTCAGTACATTATTTAAGCACATGAGCATACGATTCATTGTTGCACTGAACAGAAATGCATTTAGTCAGTTTTCTGAATAGAGACCTAAATAAATAACTGAGAGGCAGACAACAAGACAGTAGAGGACTGAGTTGTGAAAACAAAAGGAAGGCATTTCAAGACAGCTACCATAATATTGAAATCCAAAAAGAAGCCAAGGAGGATGAAAATGGCATTTGACTGCAAGGATGCTGTTAGTTACTTAAGTATAGTCAGTTTTAGCATAACGGAAAAGACCTCAGGAAGAACTTTAAAGAAACATGAGAAGAACAAAGGGCAGCAACAGCTCAGGGAGAGGCTTGTGTTGAATAGTGAGTTCGGAACAAGAGTGTCGGAAAACATAGGATGTGTGTTGTGACGTGGTAGGCTGTGATGGGAAGAAGGAGACAAAAAAGAGGGTGAGAGGAGTCGGAGGGCATTGGAAATGGAACTGCTGGAGAAGGGAGAGAGGGAGATGAAGGGATACTATGCAGCTCAGCTGGCAGCCAGTAACATCAACTTGGTCCATGAAATATTGCAGTCTGGTTCATCAGTTTTCACCAGAGGAAGAGAAGGAAGGTGCCACCACCCTGTGATGGTGCCCCCAGAAAAGGCAATACTGTGCCTGCTGCTGTCAAAACTGGTGATGCTGAGGGACAGCAATTGCAGGTGGAGACCGGGCTTCCAGACACTTGTGTCCTCTTGCTTCCTACTGAGCAGCCACTCTCCGTATGTGGAGCATCAGCTTGCTCTCCAGCTGCCCTTTTTGTGCTCTGTAGTATGTTCCTGCAAGGCAAAAGATTCTGTGACGTTCAGAATATGTTGACATACAGCTTAAGCATGATTGTGCATTAAGGCTATTCATCAGAAGCCTTCTTGCGTCATCCAAAGACAGGAAGCGATGGATGTGCTCTACAATGCCTGCCTCGGTATGCTCAGTCAAAGGCAGCTGGCATTTCGCCTCAATACAGATTGCAGAATCCATCTACATGAAAGAAAGATTTCAGTATCTCACTCTAAGCCTGAAGAATCAAGAGTGGATTTGCAATCCTATTTCTCACCCCAGCTACTTCAGTGACCTATGGTAGCACATTTTATATCACAGCTTTCAAAATGACTGGTAATTGTGGTGCCACACAGCCTGATCTTCAGACATGCTCAGCTCCAATTTCCAGCTTAAAAATTAAAGACTATATGTGAAAAAGTTGCTATTGCCTCTGGCCCAATGTCCCTGTTTTTAAAAAAGAGTTAGCTTATTTCCCAAGAATGCTGAGAATTTAATTACATAATGTCTGTAAAGCAATTGGAAGAAAAGCACTATATAAGTGTTAAGCATTATAACTGTATTAAATGTGTATGCCCAGTATCTCAGGGAAGGGACATGATTATCTAATAAGCAATGACCTCTCATCACCAGCAATAAAAGACTTCGTGAAGACCACAATGTTGTGCTGGCATAGGCTGAATTAAGTGTCAAGAATATCAAGCAGTGCTTTTTAAGTTTTGATTGCACAGAAGGTAAAAATAATTTCTGTTAAAACATGCACTGCCCAATCAGAATATTCTCAGTACTAACAGTTTTACAAACACTGGCACAGATATTAACAGGAAGAGCTAATTTGAGGCTATCTACTGTCACCAGCGCAGCTTTAGATGAATGAATTTTAATCTGACCCTCAAGAGTCAGTGTAGCCGAATAATAACAATGAAAAATGCATGAGAATAGCAATTTCAACATGGCTATTTCACAGACAAGCTTATTTTATGCATCAATAGCAAATAAATCAAGAAATTGGATGGACTATCTAAACGTCTTTCACTGTTCTAAGTAAATCTATCTAGCCAGTGTAACCATCAGTTCTAAAGATTGGAGAATAAACAGCGGAGGAATATTGATTGATTGCTTTATTTGGAGTGGAATTCCTAACGTCACCTTTGCCAGAAATTTAGCTTACGGGGGTGAAACTTATTATCTTGTTGCTATAAGCTGAACTGTGAGATATCATGATTGCTAGCAATTAGGTTTCACCGATTATCTAAACAGAAACTGCATTTTAAAAAGAATTTGTGCAAACTTTACAGAAATACTATGGAATAACAATTGTTAGCAACAAATTGTTACACAAGCTGTTACCCAGCTCTGGTAGATGGGGCTAAAGAAGTGTTTTTAAAAAATCCACAAAAAGTACTGTAAGGTATGTGTCTAAATTAATAAAAATGAGAATTACACATTGTCACAGGAAAATACACTAGTTAGTGCAAAACTAGGTGCCTAAAAAAATAATTCATCCTATTCTGGGAAAATGCTATGTTCTATCATTTTTGCTTTAAAAGAGCTTGCCAGCGAGTACATACAGTTTGCCACTATTAGGCAAACAAACAAAACCAATTTTTTTTGGTGTGTCTTTTATCTATTCCTAATGTTAGGTGATCATGTTTAAATTTTGGGCCCAATTCCCAGGGCATACTTCATTTGATTTGGAAGATGGCCCAGACCTTTGTACTAATACTAGGCAGAAGAGTTTTTACATGAATGTTTACCTGTAGATTCAACGGGAGTCCAGACAAGCCAAAGCCATCAAGCCCTAAAGAGTAGCTTATAAAAACAGCAGCTCATAAAAACAGCAGCTCATACTTTGTTTTTAAAAGGAAGCTCAGCAAATTTTACCTGACGAGCGTTCAGTTTTGCTATATGAGAACTGATGGAGCCTCAGAAGAATATTCGTTACCCTAAATTGCTGTATGTATTTCATTACCCGAAAATCTATAAAATCAGATTTTTTTAATATGATTTTCACTGAATTCCTCAAGCATGCACACATACATTCATGAAGATTCTCCTTCTATTGAACAAGATGTAAATGTTCTATTAAGCGCAGGTGAGTTAGATAATTGATGTATTATTATACCTTAACAGATGCACAGGAGATAACTCTTGGATGTTACCACTTTGCATGAACGTGTGCCTGCACACGTGTGGCACTGAACAGCTGGGACTGGATACTACATTTGAGGAATTTTAAACAAAAGGCTTGTTTTATTTACCCTGTCCTGTGTGGATGTCCCTTCATGTGGGCCATTTAACCATGGTATTCAAATTACAAAGCTTACTGCCCATGGACCTTGAATTGCATTGCTGAGAACAAAACTAAGCAAATGTTATTGACACTGTTCTTTTCCAAATTCTCAGCAAAAAGGGCCATGAAGCCCTTCTGGGCTTTCATTTTCAGTATCTCTGTCTCTCTTAGTGTGAGATTTGCAGATTGATGCAGGAGAGAAAGAAATCCTTACAGGCTATCTGAGACAACTGAACCCGTTGTTTTCTGAACAACTCCCTCTGTGAAACTGAAATTTCATGTGATAAACCAAGAATGGATCTACCAGGAGAATCGTTGGAGGAAGTATCCAAAGAGAATTAACAATTAAAAACCGTGTTTTCAAAGAGAAGAATAACGTACGTATGGAGATATTTGTCCTTAATGGGACAAAACTAAAACTAGGTCTATAACATTGCTGTTGCAATACAGTCATTCAGGAAAGCCTGACTTCATAGATTCAAAAGAAAACCAGTAGAAAATTCCACAAAACTTATTGTTGTGTCCATACCAAGATGCATCTCATAGAAAAGATAAAGGCCTATGCCATATGTCCATACAACATCATTAACATCACTTTCATCAGGAAGACTAGGAGTGGAGAAAATCAATAGTAAGTAGGAGTACAAAAATCCTCTATAAAGAGCCCTGTCTCAGTGTATCAGCAAAAATAACATATCAAAACAGAAAGGTGTTATCTCACAAACACCTTCCTCAAGTTTCACGGGAGGACAAGAGTTCTTGAAAAGTGGAGGAAGACTTTGGGAAGAAGAGGGTCACATGATACTGCAAAATGTTTATGTATCTGTATATAAACCAGCGGCATAAATGATGAAATCAGAAAGAAATAAAAAAATCAGGAAGAAATAAAATACTGAATCTCTTTGAAGAAAATAAGAAGGTTTGCACAACCATGCCTCTCTGCCTTCGAACAGGTTCTTTTGGTATTTAAAACATGTTCAAATGAAAAACAGATTTACTGTGTAAAAGAGACTATTATTCATGCAAGATTAAACAGTGATCAAAAAAAAAAGGCCTTTGAATCCCTGTGCATGCTGCTAGGTAAAAGATGGACAAGACAAACATCTCACTGGCACCATGAAGGGACAGTCAGAACTAGTCATAGACTATTTAATTTGTGCAAACTATCAAGACAAAACTGCAAGGTACCTTAAATAGTTTGTAATGAATCTAGCAGAACTGACAGTAACCGACCATAGATTGACCTATACGAACAAAGGGAAAATACTATTACTGCTAGTTAGTCATTGAAAAATCATTTTTTGAAGTAGTTCAACCATGTTATTCAGCACTGGGATTAATTGTATCATGGCAATATGCATCAGACTTGTAATGAGCTTGTTTCAACTAGTGGCTCACCATACGTAATCAAGGAACTCTGTTGGGTTGCGAAGAGCTGGAATTTCATGCCTATGACTTACAGTCTGCTGACTTACAGTAGGCAAATAAGAATAGTTAAGAGGCTTAGCTGAGCTTGCTAGCCTACAGAAAGACATATACAGAACCATAGGCTTCACCTACACAGATACTTAAACAGAAGACCTAAATCAGCAAACCTCATCAAACAATGTTGCCTAAAGCTCTAAAATGTACAAACCATGACAAAACAAATGAACAAAACAATCTCAAACTTGAATACATAGAAAAGGGTAAAAATAAGATTAAACCATAAATGTCTAAACACTGAAGTTCTTCATAAGACACTCCAACCTAATAATGAAAATGCTGGATGATCTTTGGTACCTTGTCATGGTGACTGAACCAGCCACAGCCTAGAGCAACCACAGCCTATCAGACCTGTAGTTTAACAAACTCTTCTATTACTTATAACAGAGCAGATGAAATAAGCTTTGGTTCAAAAATGGTGTTTGGTAGGACAATCATGATCTCAATAGCCTTTGACAGCAATTCATAAAGAGCAAAGAGAAAGAGAACTTGTAAAATCAGTACAGGCACAACCCTTGATGCTACCAGGCAGAACAGTATCTAGGAAAGTATAAAGAGCCACAGTAACCCCCCACATAGGGAAAGTTTAAACCCCAAACGTGGCAGGATGAAGAGATATTCTTATGTTGGAGTAAGAAGAGCATTAGCATCAGTACTGTTCAATCTTAATTTAGAGGGAACAGTGACACAGATTGAAGAGATGCCCAAGAAGTGATAGCAAGATCCTTCTGCTTTCCGTGTATATGTGCACATATGCATATACACAGAGATAACTGTGCTGAGGTAAGAGCAGAAAGCATATTTGAAAAAGCTCATTAATAGATGGTTTGTTTAGTTTGTTGATCCTGAGCGGATCTTCATTGCAATGAGTTGCTTAAGTCAAGACACCACAACTACCAGATAATGAAGTCATCATTTATTTCTAACTCTATTTTAAGTCAGTTGGATTTTTTACTAAGGAAGACTCAACTATCTGAGCTGGAATCAGTGCAATTCCTGATAAGATAAACAGCTAAAAGATCTTGGCATTAAAATCACCCATCTCCCAAAGAATGAAATTTTTTCTCTTTTTTCTGTGCCTCTGACAAAGGTGAGCTCTTGAAAAATGAGCAGTTTGCTTTGGCTTAGCTTGCATATACTTGATTTATGACTATCAGTTTCCTCTCTAACACATGTCCATCTAGACAAGGAATAACAAGAAGTTAAAATGGGGGGACAGAGGAGTGGGGAGGAAGGAAACATAAACATTCATAGAAACAGTACCAAGATTTTTTATGATATTAGGCATGTTAAAAAGAGATGACAGAACACTGTTTCACACACCTCTTTGGCTTCCCTGACTTGGGTAGAAGATCCTCCTGCTAGCTGAGGAGAGCCACGGGGCAGAACTGCTTTTGGCTTTCCCTTGGTGAGGAGACCAGCCCTTTGGCTAACTTCATATAAAGTTGCTGCAAACACTCTGCCAGTGCATCTACGAAGGATTTCTGAATTCCTGGTGGAAAAAGTTCACTTTGAGGTTCATAGAAACATCGATGTGGTACTTGGAAGTAACATAAGGTGGTGCCTACATACATTCACCAGGACAGTAATTTCTCCTCTTCCTTTAGGACACACACAAAAGGAGCTGCCTTATTCAATGCAGATGGTTTATAGTACAGTAACATCCTTTGTTAAACTGCACAGTACTAGGGAAACAATAAATATGGAACAGTTATTTGCCACTTATTACTGGATCTTTAAATTGAGGGCAAATCTATCTCTCCAAATTTACAAGCCTACAGCATTAGGAGCCAGTCACTATTCACTCTCTTTACAGCTGATGGAGAGAAAGAAATGTTGTGAAGAATAGTTCATCTGACCTAATTTGAAAGTGCATTTTAGAAGGGTCATATTTTAGAAGTGCCTTCTTATCTGTTGACTATAAAAGGATCTAGATGATATGCTTAAAAGACCTACATTGTTACATGTGTATTATTTTTATCTCCAAATCAGCTAAATGATCTATTAATTAGTTAAGTATACACCATATGCATGACTCCACAATAAACTGTGTTGCCGTATTGTATTGGTAAGCACAGCTTCATTTTGCACTATCAGCATAGAATCATTAAAATCATAGTGTTATCTTTATTGAGCATTACACATACATATTAGACATAGACACATTCAAAAGAATTTTCATAATATTTTATCACTGTCAAAACAATATTTCTCTTCACTTAGTCTAAACACATTCTAGTCCTAACAAATCAACACATCATAAAGTTTACTACTCTAATTAACAAGAGAAAGTGGCTTTTATGTCAAGGGTAAATCATCTGTATTCTATTTATCTGAAAGTCCCTAAAGATTTCAGTTCAGTAAAAAAAAGCTTTAGGTCTCTAGCTCTCTGAAGTCCAGTATTCTCTTACAAACTTCCATAAAAAAACCTGAAAACAAAACCTCTACACAGAAATGAATCCCATCCAAGAAGAAAGGCATCCTTCTGAAACAATAGCATGCATTCATGCATATAAATAAGACAGACCGTGTGGAGTATCTTGACTTACACTTTCACACTCTCAAATGCTTTGATCTACTACCTTTTAATGTAGGTGTTTGCTAATATAATTAGGGAAGAGCTATAAACAATTTCACCAAACTCAGAAGCTCAAATACTTTTTTCTGCGATCCTACAGTGAGCCTACCATTGAGGTAGCTTACATAATGAAATGGGCAACTCAGACATGGAAATTATTTGCTTGTCTGGATCTCATTTATCTTTGCAGTCCTGGGTCATTCTTATTTAACTTTCTGCCAGACCTCCCACTGCACATGCTGTAGCGGAACCTTAAGAAAGATCCTCTTAATGAATTAAAGCAGGGCAAAGTTGTTCAGCTTCAACTACACTGTTGTAGCTTGACTTTTCCAATACTCTTCTGACTTGAGCTGTGAAAGAATGCAGTTTTAGAATGTAGAAGAAACTCATGGGAAAAGAGGCCCGATTATCTACAGACTATCACGTTATGTGGCTATTTATACAGGGCAAACATAGAATAAATCAAATCATCACTCAATCTGCAAACAATGCTTTAAAACATAGAAATACAACAGAAGACAAAACCCAGAAGATAAGTGGGCTTATACTGTTTAGTAATGGAGAAGCAGAGAAGACATTCAACAGAAGAGTGCACATACAGACTGCATATATTATAGTAAACTGAAGCATAGGACCAAAGCTTGTGCACTGCCATGCAATTCTCAGTGCTTAATTTTTAGCAGACTCTCTATCATAGTTGCGGCCCATCCAGGTACCATTTTCCCAGGCAGTGCCCTGGCATGAAGCACTGGATGGGCTAGCTTGGGCTAGGAAGTGATTCAGTAAGCAGTATGGATGAGAGCATCTGGTTTGAAGCAAGGTGGAGGTTTAGGTGGACATACGTAATCCAGGACATGCACTTGCCCTGAGAGCCAAGGAAGAGACTCCAATCACTGCTGTTTATTAGTTAGTATAGATATGGCCACAAGGGTACATAGTGGAATATTCTTTTTACTTTCCTGTAGAAAAATATTTTTTTACCCTACTAGTCACAGGTGCCCTGTGCTAAAGGACTTGGTTGTTGTGGTAGGGATGGGAGAGGACAGAAATTTTACCATCTTTTATGGAAAAGTTCATATCCATTAAAATTATTATTGCAATCTCACCAAATAAACTAGACTTTTAAGTTCATCTACCAGAAGACGTGGAGGGAAGAAAGAGGAAACCATTCTTCTTGCAATCAGGATTGCTCTGTGACCAACACCAAGCAATTTTACTATGTTTCCATACATGAATAAAGACTCTTTGTGGTCTAAGCAGTGAAGATCTGATTAATAAACCTCATGATGATGTTCACAGTTTAATATAAGTGACACTTATTTGCCTACAGCCATCTTTCTAGTAAGTGAAATAACTTAATGAATAATTGAACCATTGCTACTTGATATCTGCTCCATTTTTCAATGGGAAAAGAGAGAATATAAATTTTTAGGTAAACATTGCTACCCTGAATTCGTTTAGCTGTGGTGCTAAGATCACAGTGGCAGCTTTACCCTCAGTGACAGTGAAGAAGTCAAGACTATTTTTTGACTGTTATTCTATTTTCTAACAGACTAGAAGCATTATTTTCAGAGATGCTAACACTGGGGTTTCTCAGAATGTTTGGGGATCTTGAGTGTGTTCAAGAACTCAGAAAGGAGGTCAGAGATTTATGCATTGTCAACAAAATTTATTTTCCTTTTAGCTTTGTCTATTGTATCGTATAGAAAATTCCTAACTCATCACAGACCACTGGCACTGTGCCTTCTATTCAGTATTGGCAACTGTATTAAATTTCCAGGAAAAAAATGTAAGATACAACATTTAGATTGAGTATTTGAAGCAATGATCAATTTACAGCTTAAAAAAAAAAAAAGGGTTGCAGTCTCCAGGTTACACAAGTAAACTGGTGATCTACAAGAATTGTGTACAGATAGAGTATATATGAGCACATCGATAAAGGGACAAATAGCCTCCAGCTAAAATTGAGCAGTCACCATTTGACGTCAGATTGTTTTTAATCAGTCCAGAAAAATATATCTACTGAAGAAATGTAGATTTTGTCAGTTAAGGTTCAGATATGTCTAAAGAGATACCTTAGTATTTGCATAGAAGCTTGCAAGAATGCTTGAATGCCTTGGAAACAGTCGGTCTGAAAGAGCTTTGAAGTGATTATCGTTATCACCTGTAGCAAGGCGACTCCCTCAGAGACGCTAGGAGTAAAATGTGAAAAACCATGACTCAAAGAAGTGATGAAAATCAAACTTGCATTGCAACACTAATGTTATCACAGGGTATGTTACAATTCACCATGTGTCTTTTTTAATAAAGGAACCAAATTTTTCCAAAGACATTAATTTTAAATACTCTGTCTAGACTTTGTGGAATTATGTTTCCTAACTCCAACAGGAATCATGCAGGACTTCGGACTTGTGCAGCAGGTTAATTAAATGTTCAGGACTTTTCTCTATGTATAGAAATCAGACTCTAAGGTTGAAGTCTCAATTGCTTTGTCTCTGTAACTTGACGCAGTACTCCCCTCTGAGCAATATTTTCTGGTAATATTTGCTCTGGAATAGGTGGATGTGTAGTTATTAGACATGCATAGCTTATCTGGACTTAAAAAACACTGAATTTTTTATGTCATTAACCACTATTCCTATAGATGTAACTTTTGGGTTAGCTCCAAGAACCTGACGTCCTAGTAAAAATTTGCTCACAGTTCAATAGAAGATGCAGTCTGAATTTCTAGGTTTCTTGCAAAGGGTACTGACTAGTCCTTTCATTTCATGGTCTAAAAAGAATAAAATATTGCAAGGAGAAGCATAATGGCATGATTTCCTCAAGTAATTTAATTGTCCCTGATGCTTTCCCAAGTTTGACAGCAGTATCAGAAGAAACAAGGTACTGCTTCCACAACTTAATGATAATGCCTTCATCCAGGACAGCAATAATTGAGTTTTAATGTCCTGCACTGTTGCTTGTCATAAATCCTCTCTATGTGAAACTCTAACCTCTGCCAGGCAAGATTAATGGTTAACAGTGTATATAATATTTATTAAACCTCTTTTTATATTGCTTGGCAATCTGTGCTGCCATCAAACAACTTGAAATAATTGACATTTAGTGCATCAACCTTCTTTTGACGAAGAAGCATGACATTCATGTAGATAGTAAACATTTGGCAATTGCTGTAAATGTCTCCAAATTTAACGCCATGACCTTTTCTCAGGTAAATGTTTTGGGATAAAATGTAAATAGTGATTTCCTGTATGTCAAATATCATGCAATGTCAAGTTTACTGTCTTATTATTCTTGAGAGGTTTGCAACTTGATTGTGACCTGTTGCTTTGTCTTGTAAACTTCTGAACGAAATACACATGTGTGTTTTTTTTCAGTCTGTTTTTATGACTCAAAGATTGGGAGAAGTTCATTGGATTAATTCTTTTCTGGTAGTCTTACAGTTCTATTGACAAGAACCCAGTAAAATTACCACTAAACTGAGATGAAACACATACATTTTACACACATTTTAGCAAGGTGACTTTAATAATGTTGTATGTGTCAGAATGTTTTTAAAATTTTTTTTTGTTTTGTTCTTTGCTTGTGATGTTACGTACTCTGAAGACAGTTCTCCAGAAATAAACAAACAATTAGGAAAAACATTAGGAAAAGCAGCAGGTGAAAAATTACTACAAAAGCAATAACTGTTGCATTCATTCAGGGCAAAAAAGGCATTACTACATTGTAATTGAATTTGGTCCAGAATGGACACAGCAGGTGTCTGATTGCAAGTGACGTCAGCAGGTAATTATTTATGTTTAACCACTTTGTACTAATTAATTTGGAAAGAAAACCTGGTTACTATCAGTATAAACACATGCAAGTGAGAAAACATGTTCCTCGAGTGAGAGGGACATAGGGATTTACTGTGAGATCGTCTTGGGTCAATGGGGAGCTGAGGCAGAATGTCACAAGAGTTAAAACAAGAAACATGCATGTCTGAGCCCTGTGATGTGTCTTCCCGTTACCATACTCCATTGCTATTTGGCTCAGCTTCACACACTCTGACCAGCCCTTGATCGTTTTGTGAGGCCTACAGAGGTGGGAGTAGGAATTCCTTTGCCAGGAAGAGCCTCAGATATTGTCTAAAGGCAAAGTAAAATCTTTCTGATACTGCTGTTAAATGCCATTTTAACCATGGATTTGGAGACAGTTGCTGATATGGAGGTCTCTTAAGGATAGCCACAGAGCAGAGGACATGCTTGTTAAGATCTGTCTATCATTGCCTATCACTGTTATCAACGGTCTGTTGTCATCATCTTTCTTTTCTGCAGAATGGTCCTGCTTCTCTGACTCAGTCTCCTGGTCTCAGAATACCAGTTTACACAGGAAATTCCAAATAAGGCCCATCAAGCCTTAGCAAGAACTGCTCATGTAAAACTCTTTCTCAGCATTGCTGTTATGATCCTTTTTTGTTCCTTCCCCTCATACCTCCCGAAAGAGCTGTAGGATGCGTGAGGATCTTGGATTGTCACTGAAAAGCAAACCCTCCTCTGGAAAATTCCAAGCAAGACCAGCTACAGATATTTTCGACTCAGCCCAGCTTTGGACTGTTAAATTTGCTTCTCACATTTACTGTCAAAAAACAACCAGCAGTCTCTGTTCCTAATCCCTCGCCCTACTGAACATCATACGTGCCAGAAACAGACTGTTCCCCAAACACCATATTTCCCTACTAATAGTCAGTAAAGCTTCCTGCTCTGTCTCTACAGGCCAGCAAAATCCTCTGCATGGGTAGCCAGATGTTTTTGTTGTGATAATTAGTGTTCAGGCATCTATTCACCCTTCTATGCCAATGTCATATTAATGGACCTTCTTACAAAAGAATATATTGTATAAAATGAAATAAAATTGAAAAAAAACCCCTACAAACAAACAGCGACAGCTGAAATTACTAGCTGAAAATGCAGAGAATGGACTACAAAGAGTCACTTATCTGGGAATATATTTGGATTTGTGCTGATGAAAAGGGTATGAAATAAATGCCATCAGAGTGGGAGGAGCACACAGCAGAAGCCATTCAAACTAGACATCATAACACACATTTCAAACATTTGGTAAAGCAGCGGATGTGCAAAAGAAGTTAGAGGATGTCGTTAGTGTGGCCATGAACCAGAGCGTAACCTGAGAACAATAACAGCCATCCATAAAAAAGTCAAACATATCTGCAGAGTAACAAGGAGCAGAAGCCCCATCCTAAGACATCCACAGCTCAAAAGGCAGAGCACAGGAGGCTGTATTATCACTGGGCTTACACAATGCTGATGGAGCAATAAGGATGAAACATAATCTGCCAGTTTGTCATTAACTGAAGATTATCAAATAATAAGTGTGGATATTTTTTCTAAACAGTAAGAATTAGCTTTGTATTCACAGTGACATATTCAGGGACTGAAGATGTCTATCCGTTAACTATTTATTTGCAGAATAGGCATTATAAAACTCATTATCTCTTGACTCAAACAACAACAGAAAATATACTGATGAGAAAAAGAGTTAACTCTATCAGGTCATCAGTAGCTATAATCAATAAACAGAGCCACGGGTTTGGTCATCACACTTGTAAGTGGCAACAGAAAATAAAGTCAGCCATTTGTTACAGCATTAGTGACCATATTGTAGACAACAATGTCTTAAACATATAAAAGTTTAGTTGGATTTCACCAGCCTCTAACTTCCTTGGATACTTTGTTTCTGGATCTCATTTAGAAATTCTGACCTTCCCTATTGATTAAACGGCAATTTCATATAGCCACTGATTAGATAATCCAATCTTATCTGCCAAAAGTGATCAACTCTATATGAAGTAGAGGGCAGAAGTTGTGTAATTTACAACAGAAATGAGCTGGTTCCTGGGGCGCTGATTAAATAAAACAAAAAAATCAAATTAAACAGTGATCAAATTATATGGGTGGTACTGTAACAATTTTAATTTTTCATGATTAATTTAATTTAAGACAGCACTTAGCTAAAAAACAAATAAAAAAGAAAACCCTTTTTTACTCCTTCCTTCTTTGAAGTTAATTAGCCTTACTTAAAACTATTTCTTGAAATATCATGGTCCAAAACATTGAGAGCTATTTTCAAAGTCATGCAAGTATTATTCTACATTGCACATAAAAGTGCTGACAACATCCCGAGTGCTACATTTAACTTGAGAATAATGCTTCCACTTTAAAAAAAAGAGTTTTCTCAAGCTGTTTCGGTCCATTCCAAAGAAGAAAAGACATCTTCAAAGCATCAGCTCAGTTTGTTGTGTCCTACAATTCACCAGCTTGGAGAGTTTAGACAATGTTTTCTGAGCATCCATCTGATCTCTGTGCCCACATGTGGGAGGACAACAGGAAGGAGGTGACTCACCCAGGACCCCCTCCTACTGGAGGGATGAGAAGTTGTCTGTGGTCACTGATCTGCATCAGGCAATAGAGGCAGATGATACAGGTACAAGTGAGCACCAGGAAAGTTATGCTTGCACTGGCAGAGCTCTACCTGGAGATGGGCAGACTACAGCTGTGCCTGTCAAAGCATGCGAGGGAAACACCATGAAGCTACCTCTGAGGAGCATGTGTCACTAGACAGATTTGTGTGATACAGCTGTTTTCCACTAATATGGGAGTGAAGGTCTTTGATTGGAGAATTCACATTAAGCTCCTGCCCAAAATAACATGTCGAGTACACTGACCATTTTTAACAAAGAACTCAATGCCAAAGAAGTAATCAGATTGTCACTGTGCCTCTAATACCTGAATCAATAGGTCAAAAGTACACAAGAATGCATGGGTCATCATTTTTTGTCAATACGTATCCAGAAATAAAACAATTCCTCTAAGCACAGTAGCATCAAAGCTATACTGTAAACAAATGGGAAAGCACATTCTTTCTGGAAATAATATAAATGTAAATCTGAAAGTGAGAGATGGGATAGAATAAAATGGAATTGAGGTATACTTGGTGAATTGTTTATTGATATTATTTTGTAAGTTAAAACAATGTAGAGCTAAATAATGGTTTAAAACCAGCTCATTTAAAAAGAAAAGAGCTAAATGGAGGTGGTGAAAATATGACAACCTGTTTTAATAACCAGTTTCCATGTATAAGAAACATACTGATTAGACACAAGGAATGAAAGATTTTGACAGGTTACTTTGTAGTTTTCTAACACTGTTCTTCCATGTACCTC
Organism: Apaloderma vittatum; assembly: GCF_000703405.1. Taxonomy (NCBI): domain Eukaryota; kingdom Metazoa; phylum Chordata; class Aves; order Trogoniformes; family Trogonidae; genus Apaloderma; species Apaloderma vittatum. The sequence continues at coordinate 171,056 of NW_009699409.1, forward strand.
CATGTCCAGTACCCTATTCAGGTATTCAGTGCCTGAATAATTCACTATTCTAAATTCTTGAAGACTTATGACAGCAGCGAAGAGGAAGAGACCTCATTGGCCATTTCTTGTTCTGCACGTATTTGTTTTGGTAATGAAAGAGAGAAATAATGATTTATATGAGAACAATGTAGAAACACTTCTACCTATTCAACAAATTCTCCTTTTCTCCTCTTCCTTCCCCTCCACCCTTTTTTTCTTTTTATTTTTGTTAGCTGTTTTTTTTAAAGTAGCAACTATAAAGTAAATGATTTCAAGAAGCAATCCTTACGCATGATGTTCAAGGTTCAACTAAAGATTAGCAGACCTAACTTTAAGCTGTTTTTCTCTGAACGTTAGAGTAGGATATACCTGCCCGCCACGCCTGTGTATGTCCTTTCAGCATCAAACTATTTTCCTGACTGTCTACAAACTATCTTCAAGGCAATCTTTGGAGAAAGACCTCTCCACAGGAAAGTATGCTTCTACCAGTGCCAAAATCTGTCTATCATGCAAAATACGCTTCTTTTCCCCTTAGGGACACTAAGGAATTGATGCTGTTGACTCAAACTTTATGGGCAATTTGGTATTGCATTGGTGCTGTTGTTTATCTTGGCTTGCTACCTCAGAAAGAATTATATTTTAAAAAGGCTGACACCAAGCTATCAAAAATGTACTCCAGGTAAATCTAGATAAATAGTCACCCTCAATTTGTATGCCTAGACAGTGGAAATTTCAAGACTTGTGTTTTTCTCAGTTCTCTCTCTCTGGTTTCAGTAGTTTTAGTATTTTGACATGTTTTCAGTTATGGATGCTGCCTCCCTGGCACTAGGAGAGAGGCAGCAAGGTGAATACAGATTAATGATTACAATAATTACAAAACACTAAAGAGGAAAATGTAACTTTGCCTCATGTAGATTATTTACTTGATGAGCTATAAAATTTCTGAGCTTTTGAGCATACAGTTGAAATTCAGTAAAGGAATACTACTCAGGTGACAGGATGGATTTTTTACATACAAGAAGCTATGTAGAGTTCATCAACTCACGGACTTAGAAAATTCCAAAGGCTCGAAAGAATTCCGAAAGTCGATGTCCTGAGTAAAACAAGTACTGATCGATATGGTTTCAATATAGTTGTATATAACAGAATTCATTTTTATAATCACTGTAAATAACATACAAAAAGAAGAAAATTACAGTTGCAAATTCAAGCACATCAAAGGTGACACACTCTTAAATCAGCTCCCATCTATTATATATTATGATACAGTCTTTAATGACATGATAACATACCCCTACCTCATTAGTGTGCAGAATGTACTGTGATTAAAGGAAGAATGTTTTACAGTAGGGAAAAAAAGCACCTTCTGTTACAGCACAGGATGAAAGCCCAGGAAAGCTGGATGTACCCATGGTTCTATCACAGACTGCGTATGTGATGGCTATCAGAAGGCAGATTAAAAAGGATTTGGAATATGACTGTATGGCCAAACTTGTACTTGCTAATTTCTGAATACTTTATATATTCAGAGGTATCCTTCTCTCAGCGCCATTCTCTGCATGAAATCTGAGTTACATGCAAGCAAACTAGCAAAGTTATGAAATGCTCAAGTAGTCTTCAGCTGGTGATAAATGCTTTTTTACTTCAACGACATTAAAATGCATAACAGTTCTTAGGAACAGTAATCTAGGAAGAGTCATTTTCACCACAATGCAAATTAAATTCTAATAAAGGAGTGCAAACCAGTGAGGAAATTAAAACGTTCTTGCCCTTTTAGCTCATCTGATACAGATTTATACATTGGGCCATGAAATAATGCAAGCTTACAGTGTTCAAAATACAAATGCACTTAAACATTTGATCTATCCTGTTAATGTTTTTCTCTACAAAGCATTTTGTTGGCAGACAATCCCATTCTGCACAAATTCCAATAACAGACTTAAAAATAACCATGGTACAAAGTAAAAAAAGTGCCTTCCTTAGCTGAGCCATTGTAGATATTCTCTAACCAATTCTTCACTAAAATACCGCCTTTCATGTTTTTTTTCAAAGTATTGCAGAACTGAAAGCTGAGCAGGAGAAGATATTGTTTCAGTTGAAAAAAGATACTTCTTACACACAAGAGGCAAGATAAAGAAAATTTTAAAAAGTAATTAATATACTGAATAATTCACAGTCATATGGTAAAATATACAGAAACTTACAGAATTATATTCTCTGGCTCACTATTATATTATCCAGGAACATGTTATACTTTTTTAAAAATGTTAGCTGAATTCTAACTGGCACTTGAAACAAAAGCTTGGTGATAGTAAAAACTTTCATCAACAGTTAGTGTAGCTTAAATGAGAGTTAATATAGTAAATATTTTACAACAATAGAATGCTACAAATTGAGAAATTATGAACCAGAAACCTGCTTTGATAGGATTTTTTTCTTCAAAATATTTTGTTGCTTCCTGAAACTTAATGCTAGCTCTTGAGGTCACCTCTATTTTTTTCTGCAAGCCACAAGTACACACAAACACTGTCTGTAAATCTGAGCAACAGATGTTTTCGAAACTGTAATACTGAGGCTTCTGAATGCTGAAGAAATCTTTTTGGTAATACAGCAAAAAGCAAATATTCATCACAGGAGAAAATTAGAAGAACACATATGAACTCATTTCTGGCTTGTCAACTATTTCGGAGTAATATGATGTAGAACCTATGATCTGCAATTATTAATGCCTAAATAAATTGATCTACCAGTAAGTACTTTTTGTTCTGTTTAAAATATCATGGCTTTTATTGAGTTCAATATCAGGTTTTAAAACTCATTTTAGAACACTGCTGTATATTTATTTCAGACTTGTATTCCTAAATATCTCAGATTTTCTTATGATTGTAATTCTATATAAATTAATAATTTCAGTCAACAGAAAGAAATTACTGTGATTTGAAATGCTGAAAAGAATATAAAGGTAGTCCTCAGCAAATACATTAGCTCTACACTGTCAATAATTAATCTTAGTTAATGTGGACTTAACAGGGTCAGCAATTGCAGTTTGAATCTTGAGGTTTCCATGTTGCTGCAAAATGAAAAAAATATTTAGGACAGCTTGGAATATGGACTTCAACACAAGAAGTTAAGGGAGATATTCGCTAATAATTTATGGAAGATCCTAAGGTTAAAAGAAAGGCTAATTAGGTATTATTTCCACAGAACAAGCTATTTCCCTGCTATAAAATGTTAGGTGGAACAGCCCAGATTCTCTGTTGTTGCACTAACTGTACACTGATTTAACCTTTTCTTTTCTTGGTTTATAGTAGGTTTGAATCAAACTTCATCAGTTATACCAACCTAAGATGAATCGAGCTCCTTGACTTTATATTTCCTGTGAAATTGGTATTCAGGACACTTCCGGAGCTGAAGGCCTCTTAGAAGACAAAAGCTTTTAACTCTTGAGAATGGCTGAAAACACACAAGATTTAGCAAGCAATTTGTAACCTTTACCTGAGGGGACCAGTTCATATTAAGCATTTTTAAATTATGGATCAGAAATTGGAACTCCATGGAACCTTTTCTGGCACTTTTTGTAGCTTTCTGCCCTGCTCGTACAGAAAGCAGAAAACAGCCAGCTCCTCCCGCGGAGAGCAGAGGTTTCCAGGAGGAAGCTCTGCAGCTGGTTGCAGCAAAGCAGCGATGTCTCATTTCAGGGTTGTGGGCACAGCGCGAAAGGGTCATTTGCATCCTTCACCCTCCACTGGGCAAAAATGAACCAAGTTGGAGAACGCAAATCTGCGCTGCGCCCACATACGTCCTGGACATCGGCAATGCCGTAACACAAGGTGCAAAAACAGCGCAGACAAATATTGCTGATTCACATAAAACAAAATGAGACTTTGGGAACTCCGTTAGCATTAAAAATGCTTTCAGTAAGGACTTGTTAGCAGCACATATTTTTTTAGAGAATCAAATCACTTCATCAACAATGGTGGGGCCACCAGTCCTGTCCAAACCTTTGGTGGACATGGTCTGCATCAGAGAGTTATACAGAAAAAACTACACAGCATTAGATAAGTGCGTGGGATCTTGGCATGTTTTTCCTTCTTAGGCTTTCTCTGATACTGAACTGAATGTCTGCCAGCCTTTGGATGAGCACCTGCATGACAGAATGTTTCCATCTGAGCGCTGCAACTATTCTTAGGCAGCGTTTGTTTAAACCCTCCCTTTTTAGTAGACTTGCAGGTTGCTCTAGATTGCTAAGTATGTCTATACATTGAATTGCCAAACAGCTTATGTCCAGAAACTCTAACCCTTATTATTTGACCTGTACAGGTTTGGGGATTGTGATTTTTTTTTACTAAGATTTTTAATTTAAAATCGAGGGAAAAAAAAATAGTTTTCTTAAGTTCATGGATCTATTCAACTTAAAACGGAGAGCTACAGGAGTTCTGGCATCTGGTAATTAACTCATTATGTTTCCTGAAGGTATCTCAAACCATGCAGCAATGCCCTTCGCTAAATGAGGTAGGGTCAGGAAACTTTCATACCGCTTTTTCTTTAAAGTCACAAGTTTTTCCTCACATCCACAGTCTCCATAAATGCTGTAATACATATAGAAATTCGTAGTCAAAGGCCATTTCAGTATAAACTAATCCCTAGATCTTCAAATATCTTTAGATATCAAACTCCTGAACTTCGATTGACTCCCAAAGGCTTTAGTGACCTAAATAGCTTTGAAGATATGGTTAGAGAGAATTTTTTTAATTATTATTTTTTTTACCTTTCACAGCAATCCTCATAAGAGAGTGACTCTTCTAATGTACCCGTCCACCATCAGGTATTGCTGTTCACTGCAAATAAAGGAGACTCTTGCATACAGAGTTTCATCTCTTAGGGATGAAATGGAAGAGGAACCTTGCAGGGTGGGTATCCCAAGTCTAGATTTGTCACTGAGCCCTCACAGTCAGTAGCAGAGGGTGACTACAGGGAAGTCAATGCTAGATCTTCTCTGCTCAAGTGGGTCTAGAGGCATGTTGCCTCTCCCTGTGCAAGTGACACAATGATGCTTCCATGTACACAGAATATTTGAAGCTATTGAAGTCTCAATGTTTCCTTATTAAAGTAAAAATTTCCAGAATAGGGAACTAACATGGTTGCTTGATAGAAAACCATATGTAACAAACAAAAACCCCCACTTTTAACCAGTGTCCTGTTCTAAATAGAAATTCTGTGTTTAACAGAGAAGACTAGGGTAATGAGTCTAGTTTTATACAAAGAGCAGAAATAATTTTCTAGCATATCCAGCATCTTCTGTGTAGAGATGTCACAATAAATCTTTACAATAAAATAAATAGGAAAAGCAATCAGTAGACTTATGCATATGTTTTGGACAGGCAGACTAAAAAAAACTAGTTGTTATCAGCTCACTAGTTGTTAATAGCTCACTAGCAAAGGTGAACAATTACTTGTGCATTTTTCCAGCTACATGCATAAACCTACCTCTGCTCTGAGGTACCAGCGACTTCTTGGGACTGATTAGCACCAGAACACACATAATGTCCCTAACTGAACACTCAGACAAAATGCCATACTTCAGAAACTACTAGGAAAAATATTTTGTGAATAAATAAAAAAGATATGAAGCTGCAACTATAAATAGAGCTTAGAACACTTTACTTTTACCTCCTTTTCAGCGATCAAGCAAAGCAGTTATTAAGTGCAAAGAAATTACTAGTTTTCAAATGTGGTTATTTTGAGTACATTTACCCTATAATAGCTGTACTACTTAAGTTAAAATGCATGCTAGTAAAATGACTATGAATTGCTAATAATTAACGGGAAAAATAGAAAAGTAATCTTTTACCTTTGTTAGTGAGCTGATGATAACTAGTTTTCATGGCATTTGAAATACATGTATTTAGAAACAATTGTGAAGCAAATGTTAGATAAATAGGATTATAGAAAAATATCAAAAACCCAGAAATATGCACCAGTTTAATCCTTTACTTCTTCACTGGAGCAACACAGGAATTTGTTTTCACATTAAACATTATACAGTGTACACAAGAATATATAGAATTAAATGTTGAAAGATGATGGCTAATGATTTAACTTCTAGGGCGTGATCTACATTTGATAAAATTGACAGCATTACCAGCAGCTTTAGAAGGAAGATCAGACTGCTAGCTATCAGAATCAGATTTTTTTTGGGCTGCCAGGAAGATTAAGGTCTTAGAAACCTACATTCAAGTTGGTTGAAATTTGCATAGCACAAACTTCCTAATCTCATCGTGTCTCTAAATCCAGGTGTGCAAGCCTTGGTTATAAGCATAGAACTATCTCCCAGGTCTCACAGACAGCTTTTTTTATTGCAGTACAATTAGGATTGGACAAATGTGGGAGCTCTGAGAATCTAAACCAATGAGGCTATTTTGGAGCAGAAGAGTTCACTAACACATCTCATCTTCCATGAAACACAAAGAAAGCAGAAACAATGGGAAACACACAATTTCTCTTCTCCAACAAAAGGAACATGCAAGGCATTTAGCAATAGTTTTCAGTGAAATCTGAACAGCTGTAAGAAAATATATTTTACTGTTTCAAAGACTTCTCAGGAATGTGCTCTCCTTAAAGAGTCTGGTAGAGACCCAACTTGCTTTTCTCTCAGTGGAAAGACATCCTTATACCCACTAATTCCACAGCAGATTGGTTTAGTAAACCAAAGCACTTTACCCTGCTTTGTATGCTTATATATCTCATTACTACATTACTTAAGTACTTGATTTTTTTTCTCAGTTGGAGCAACAAAACAGAGTTCAATTACTATTGCTTCACGACTTCAATGGTCTGTTTCCCGGTGCTGATTGAGTATCCCTCTGCCCTGTTCTCTGTGCAATCCTTATTTAGAAACACCAAGAATTCTGATAGAAGTGATTTGTCTTTTTTTTTGCACATCTCTCCACACAGAGATGTAAGATTCCAGCTTGCAATTCTTGCACCTAAATATCTTGCTGTGAATGTATGGTCAGCAGATGAATTTGACCTGTGACTGAAAGCATCTGAAATGATGGCACGACAACGTTGTTATGGAAATGCCTAACATACAAAGCCATATGACACAGTAATTTTAAACATACCTTGTCTGAGAACTGAAGATGAATTCTCAGTTGCATCACCAACAGACATATGGTCTGAAATCTGTTCTGTGAATGTGAAAGTTTTGCCAATGGAATTTATAATTATTTTACAGATTGGATTAGTTGATAAGGCATTATATGTGATTTGTTCGCATTGACTTTAAATCCTAGCAGAGAAAATGGTACCATTTAGACTATAAAGAAATTGTGACATTTTCACAAATCAGCCAAAGTGGGAGTTAAAGGTACACTGCAACCTCATTTTAAGCAATTGAGTTGTTATTAGCAAGAGGCTGTGAATGCAATTGCTGGTATCAATGAATCTGTGGGATACAGAACAGTTAATACTGAAGAAGACGTCACCACATGGAAGTCAAGATAAGTCATTTAAGTAGTCAAATATATGTGGATCATCACATAAGAAATATATGTATGCAGTCCCTTTTTTTCAGAAGAAAGGAGTAAGGCTGAGAAGGAGGAAGCAGTGGCAACACTTTCTGAGCTGTTAGTAGAACTAACAAATCTGTTCCTACATGGAGGAGGATCATAGGCATGTTCTATAATGGGGGATGAAGTTAGAGGGGTAGGAGGCAGAGGCTGTGGCTCAATTTACAAGTATTATGGATTATTTTTAATGTCCATTCATCTATCGTAATTGCTGTCCAGAAGTGCTTGAATAATAAGTAAGAAGCCAGAATAAAGCTCTCCATGAATCATTGGAAGATTCTCAGTCATAACCCACTGTCTGAGAGGACCTAATTTTGAAGTGGGAGAAGAAGGTGAAATAATTTCTCTTCTGAAACCCTCTACATAGAGCTCCTGTTCTTGATCTTTTGTTCTCAAGACACTTGAAATGCAAGATTTTTTTTTTAAATGATGGCATGTACAAAGATGGACCCCTAAGACAGGCTTTTTTTGAGGGAGCAAGAAGTCTCAAGCTTATTCACAAAGTGCTCTGTGATACCATAGTCTCTTCTTCTAGGTATCAGTGACACAGAAATTCAAAATCACTTCTCTTTATATTTGGCACTGCTTTACTCTTTATTTGAAGCATGTGATAGAAGCCAGAGATGTGCTTCTGTAATCAGTTACCCTTTAAACAAACAGACTTAAAGTTTATAGAAGACACATGACCAGGAAAATTTACCATTTAATTCCACTTCACATAAACTTACTCCTAGGGACAGCTTATTATAGCAAATGTCAACTTTTCCAGTTAGTGGAAGCGTGCATCTTCCAACAGTGATACACCTCCGGATTCCTTCTCCTTTGGGCATGCTGTAACAGGCTGCTGCCTCCGTCACAGGCTATATGCTACAACTTGGAGGAAGCACAGTCTTGGTAGAGTGGTGCTGGGTAGATCTTTATTCTCCTTATCTGAACCTTTCAATAACCTGTAATGGTTCTTAGTAATTACTGAGAAAATCTGAGTAGTTTTACCAGTCAAAGTGTTTGTATTCTTTTTCTTACATCACACTGAGGACAACAAAAAAAGCCTGGCATTGTTAATAATTTCTCAAAAGCACTGACGTCACGTGAATGAAGAGCTAAAGGCAATGAGGCTGATGAATAGCAAAGGAGATACCTCATCTGTTTGCATAGGGATTTCCTTTCTAATGGGTTCAGTTGCGTGCGGAAAAAGACCTCAGGGGCTCTCACACTAAACATTTCTTCCTAAGTCTCAAATATATCAGGATATCTGACTCAACCTAAGGCTGAGAGGAGCCCAGTTTCATAGAATTACAGAACATTTTGGGTTGGAAGGGATATTTAAAGGTTCAACCCTCACTTACTTTACAGCAAAGCCCGAGTCTGAAAAAATTTTCTTTTCAAACTGGTGAACACTGTTCTGCCAGCAACAATCCTAACTTCCTCTCCTTCCTCCTCTTTTTCCTCCACAAGATGGGAAACCTCTCTGAAACTCATTTTAGCATCCCAAAACCTTCCCAGACAACACATTCAGCTCCTGGAGTGTTCTCAAGCACCACACAACCTAGCTATTTCCCAGATACAGCAGCATCCTTCTGGAAATTCCTAAAGTACTTCTGCTACTAGAAAACATTTGCAATTATCACATTTCTACACACCAGAGGGGGAAAAAAGCCTGCATGGACAAATTCTATCAAGTTCCCACTGCTCAATACAAGTAAGCTGACATCAAGATAGCAAGTATGGGATGTTTGGGCAAAGAGCACACATAGAATTAATATAAAACTAAATATTTGAATATTATGCTAACAGATTTACATCTAGTTAGATGTTTATACAGATTAATATTACCATAATACTAATATTAAACAAAAAAAGCATACAAAAGTATTCAGAAATAAGCTCAGTAGTGGTACAAATTCTCCAAAATGCATTAAAGTCAGTATCATAGCTAGATGTTTATGTTTTACTGTTTTGGGTTTTTTAACTTACATTTTTCTTTTTGTCTCAGGAGGACATAATGTAGTCTAAAGATTACTGCCTTTTGAAATACCAAAAATGCCAGAGCCAAAGCATAACATGGGACATGCAGCACGAAGCAGAAAGAACACGAGCATAGACTTATCCAGCAGATTTATTCTGTGAAACAGAGTGCAATTGAATTACTTGCTATCAAATTTCAAGAGATGCTCTCAAGTACATTTTAAACTTACTGAGGTTACTATTTTTTAAAAAAAAATCACAATTCAGCAATTAAGAGGCTTAAAATTTTGCTTCTTGCATTTTGCCTTTTTTATTTTTTATAATGGACAGTGAAATAGTTGCTGTTGGTATGCAATGGCTTCACCAGCTTTATATAATTCTGTTTTCTCTTAAAGCCCAGACAAGTTCGTGGCAATCTGAAAACCACTGGGTGATAATTTTGCTCCGCTTAAGTCAATGATACAATTAACAGAATTTAACTCCCTATGTGTAGGGGCATACTTTTAAATTCAATATGTATAATGAACAGCTAGCAGAATTACTAGCTAGGTAAATAAAACATGGTGTTAGTGATATTATATATAATATATAATATTACACATGTCAGTATAGAGCGTCTTGAAGGCCTACCTACAAAACTAAATTGTTGAAAGGTTGCGAGACAAGCTTATGATCTTTTATACTGACAGAAATAACTTCCTAAGTCCAGTTTCAAGTAAGTATTTTTCTCTGTGTGAAAACTTATTAACTAGACTTGTAGTTTTAAGTTCATAATTTAATTCATGTATTTGGACCATCATTAACTAAAAAAAACAGTTCATAATGAAATTAAATTTTGAATTAAAAAGTATCCTTCTGTTTGAAGCTATCATATTAAATTTTGAGTAATTCGGTATCCGATCTATATAAAGTACAGTGACTAGAAAGGAAGGTGCTAAACTGTACAAATGGTCCCAGAAATCCATAAAATCAGTGGTGTGTATTTGTAGTTTGACTTTGCACATTGTACACTGCTAGTTCTTTAAAGAATTTACTATGTGCTCTTTATCACAATGTAAAAAGACTGAGAGATCCTTCAATGATTATAAAATCATGATATCACTGGGTAAATAACTCTTAGTTCACATGTATAGCAGTCAAAACTACGGGTGTATTCTTTGCCATCTGACTTTAGCCATCAAAGAATTACATATCATCTTCACCAAGAGTGAGAAACATCTTTGTATTTCCAAACTTTTGAATTTATATTGGGCATTTACAGAGATTAAAGATCTTCATCAATGACATAGACAATGGGATTGAGTACACTCTCAGCAAGTTTGCAGATGACACCAAGTTGAGTGGTGCAGTCAACATACCAGAGGGAAGGGCTGTTCCCCAGAGGGACCTGAACAAACTTGAGAAATGGGTCTGTGTGTATATCATGAGGTTCAATCAGGGCAAGTGTAAGGTCCTGCATCTGGATCAGGGCAATCTTCGTTATCAATAAAGGCTGAGGGATGATGCGATAGAGAGCAGCCCTGCAGAAAAGGACTTGGGGGTACTGGCATATGAAAAGGTGGGCATGAGCCAATGATGCACACTCACATCCCAGAAGGCCATTCACATCCTGGGCTGCATCAAAAGAAGCATGGCCAGCAGATCAAGAGAGGTGATCCTGCCCCTCTGCTCTGGTGAGACCTCACCCAGAGTACTGCATCCAGCTGTGGAACCCTCAACGCTAGAGGGACATGAACATGTTGGAGCGGGTCCAGAGAAGGGCCACAAAAATGATCAAAGGGCTGGAGCACTTGTCCTACAAAGACATGGTGGGACAATTGGGGCTATTAAGCCTGGAGAAGAGAAGGCTCTGGGGAGACCTTGTACTGGCCTTCCAGTACCTGAAGGGGACCTATAGTAAAGCTGGTGAGGGACTGTTCACAAGGGTGTGTAGCGACAGGACGAGGAGCAATGGTTTTAAACTAGAGCAGGGTAGATTTAGAAATGTTAGATGTTAGGTGAAAATTTTAGATGTTAGAAAAAAAAGTTTTTTACTATGAGGGAGGTGAAACAGTGGAATAGGTTGCCCAGAGAGGTGGTGGAGGGTCCATCCCTGGAGGAATTCAAGTTCAGACTTGACATGGTTCCAAGCAAACTGATGTAGTTAAAGATGTCCCTGCTCACTGCAGGTGAGGTTGGATGAAATGACCTCTAAAGCTCCCTTCTGGCCCAATGCATTCTATGATTCTACGATTCTACAATTCTATGATTTTATGATTCTATGATTCTATGATTCTATGATTCTATAACTAAAGATCACTTTAGATGACTGAAGTCAGGCAAAGTGCGCCCTATGCCCTGTGTATGACCAGGTCCAGAGCCATGAGAAAAAAATCTGTGGGCAGAGACCTCTTGTGGACACCTTACTTCCACAGATGTAGTGTACTGTTGTGTAGAGTACCAAGAAATTCCATTATATGCCTTTCAGAATTCCAACATTTCTGTTTGGGTTTTTTTTTGTTGCCACAGAGAACAAAAAACACCTCAGGAGTACCAGGTATTTGTATCATATTGAGGACTACATGCTTTATTTTTGCTTTGTAGAATCTTGGAAAATGGGGTGAAAATATTTCGTTTACTAATTCACCAAATATATCATGTTGAGGTTCTATTCTGATAAAATAATATATAAGCTCATATACTACCTATAGATACTGTCAACTGGTCTTAAGAAAAAGATACAGAGAAGCCCATTATTACTCACTTGAATAGAAAAAGATTACATATTATCCTTTTAGCAAAATTCATCAAATTAAGATTTTCTTATCAATACATCTAATTGCAAAATGTAATTACACTTTGTTTTAAGTATAATTAATAATCATATAAAAACCTTCTGGATAATTTGATAGTAAGTGGAACTAGAAGAATCAATGTCCCTGTTCACTGAAAAGAGGAGTTCCTTCACTGTTTTCAAGCATTATGAGTTCTGTGATCTTTTGCTATAAAATAGAAAAATTCAGCTTTTTAAAGCAGTTTTTTTAAAGTCACATAAACATATTAATCAGTAGACAATTGTGATACTTTTTCGTTATCCAATGCACAGGTGCTTCTTTTCAAGGAAGTAATTTCAGCCCCAGTTCCTGTTATCAGCTGGGACTCACATTAAGAAGTGTCGATGTGCTTTCATTTCCCTCCAAGACAGAGAAATTTAGGGGGCTGGGAGAAATGAGTGATGCAGCAGGCATTTTTAGCAGTTCAAGGAGCCAATGTAGTTTGGTTTCATCATTACAGTGGAGCTGGCAGGGATTAATCATCATGTCCCTGTGCTTCCAGACAAAGTTTGGATGACTTCCTTTCCTTTTCACAGCTGGGACTAGGGTAATGTCATGATCAGTCCTACCAAAGCAAGGACGAGCTGAATATGGACGCCACTGCTCTAGAGCAAACACAAGAACTGGTTCTAGTGCAGGTTCTGTTGGCAGAGACACACTCCAGAGTGACTATCTATTACTGGGACAATGCAGCTGGTTTCCTCCCTTTGCTGGAGCCTACATTTAAAGATAGTCAGAGGATAAGCACCCTGCTATGCACCTCCGCCTTGTTGAATTTATGGTGTCACACATCTTAAATCTTTACAATAAACTTCTTGATTAGTCTGTTAATATCGCAATAAAATAATTAGATTTCATACTCTAAAAGAAATAAAAGAAGAATTCACTCTTTTCAACTTAACAGGATAGATCACAAACCAGTAAATAACATAAAAGTGGGGCGTTTTTAAAGGAAAAAAATGAAAACAGAAAAATCCTGACATTCCCTGTCTCCATCACTCTGATAAGCAGTTCAAGATGCCACCTGGCATTATGTGGCTAATTGATTTTCAGTTGCTCCTACTTCAGATTTCTGGAGCCAAGAAATAAACTTGAGGAGGGTCCACTTGTTATTACCATTCTTTTGGTGTGTTTTTTTTTGTTGGGGTTTTTTTGGTAAAAAGACCTTTGTTGTGATACATTATTTATTTTGTGGTTTGCTCTAGTCTTTAGAATTTCTCAAAGACACCTGAATTTTCTGCTAAGATCAAAACCTCACCATGTCTGTGGTAGTTAGGGAGTGTTATATTGATTCAGCTTTCATTTCTAATCAATGGAAGTTCACTGGAGAAGTTGTGCCAGCCCAGCGTTAACTCCCCCATCACACGCACTGTCAGAAGGCAACGTTTGCACTTTGTCCTCTAATTGTGCCTGCGGGCTGCCCCTGGAGCAGCCCTGAGGGTGGGCTGGCAGAGAAATCACACAGGAGCTTGGGTGGAGAGGGAAAGGAACAGCTCTTAAAACTGTCAGCTCTGAATGTGTCAGCAAGCGGAATCTTTGCCAGAACAAAGTCAGGCAGGTTACATGAAGGAAGAAGTAATACATTGTTTAGCCCCCATTTTAAAGTCTTAGACATCTTCAAGATAGCATGTTTTTTTGTTTTGTCTTTGGTTTGTGGTTTTTTCCTTCTGTGGTTAGGACCATCAGTAAGAATCATGCTGCTTACGATAAGGAAAAAAATAAAAGAACACCACAACACTTGTAACAGGGGACAAGGAAAACACCTTGTCTATTTAGGAGTCTCCTATTGTGCTAGTCATCGTTAAAGAAACAAAAGAAAAAAAAGACCTGGGGCCACTGAGACAAGCAAAGGATTGTACATGAACTTAATGACTTGCCTTTACGGATTACATGAGAATACTGAAGATGTATCATGGGAAAATATTCATAAAACATAGCTCCATTTTTCCACCCAGCATAGGCAGTTTTGCAAAATTACTCTTATGACCAGCTTTAGATGTAGGACAAAAATTTAATTTCAAGAGCATCTTGGCAAGTAGAGAAAGATTTCCAGAACAGACCACAACAACACTAATGTGGGACAGGCTATCAATTTTTCTGCATTAAACTACACTGGTTGCAACTAAATTAGCAAAGAGCTTTAAAAGCATGTTTATTGTATTAAGAGCTTTGTGGAAGCCATTAGTAAAAACTATTTTCCAAAAGTAGTAAGTAATATTTTCAGCAAGGTTTTTTTTCTCTGCTTGTTTTTATTTAAAAAGAAATACTCATATGAAAATTTCTTTTGCTTGGGAGTACATTTGTTCCACAGGGATTTTGATTTCAAGTCAGGAAAAAGCAGCAGCAGCAGATAAATTCCTATGTGTGTATTTTTATGCAAATATCTTTAGTAATCAATAGGGAATTATAAAAAAACATATATGCTCTAGAAACAGAATTACTTCTATATAAAATGTTTTCAGAATTTCCCATGAGAAGATAGTTGTTTCAAAAAGTAAGTTGCAAATGCCATCCTTAATATGAACAAAATTTAAAAAAAATCTATGGCAAGTTTTTCACAGTGTATTTACGAAAGGCATAGAGGTAAAGATTAAAGGGTGCATGCACTGTCAGCCTTGGAAACAGTTCCCATTAATTCAGTATGTTCACAGTTCTAGCTATTACTTTGAAAATATGCCTCTGTGAGAGCATCTGACTTAGCCCTTCCTGTCATCTAGCCACCAGGTTACTGTCAGGGAGAGCAGCTACTCCATCACTCAAACATTTTAAGCCTCAAGAGCTTCAACGGAGCCCAAACACTGTCCATGTTTTACTGCCTCTGCTCACTCAGAGGATGCTGCTGTGCTGATTAGGATCCTCCCTTGGGTATCCCCTCAAGAGACACTGTGCCTTCCTGTCTTGTTCCCACCACCTGCCTGTTTTTATGGCTATTCCACCACAATACAAATTTGTCCTTTCCCATTATTCCTGCCAAACCTGTGAGCTGCCTGATTTCCACTTCAGCTCTCTAGAAGGCCTCTAGAAGGCCGCGAATAGAGAAATGAAGCTACATGGAGATGCAGATGCACACAACGGATCGCATTTGCTAGCATAATTTTTTACTCAGAAAGATAAAGCCACCAAGTCATTCAAAGCAAACTTGCAGAAAACAGTGCCACTTAGGCTGTGCTAACCTTCTCAATTTAGCCTTTCAAATTTAGGAATACATGTAAGAAATTCATGGCTTGTCTGCTCTGCCTTTGAAGAGACCTGCAGCTTAACACCATGCATAAAAGAAAGATCAAATTCTTCTTGCATGGCCTGTTCTTCAACTTGTTCCTCACCTCCCCACTCCCATGCACGTTGAGACTAATTTTCAAATTATAGTTCTTAGTTCTGTTTTTCAACCAAGTCACTTTAAGGCCCCTTTCTTTAGACTGGATGCAAAAGCACTTTCTTCCACTTCAGGAAGCCAAGGAGATGCACTCAGCTTTGCCTCAGACATAGTGGAGCACTTCCAGCCCACAGTGGATAGGAATATAGGTGTATTCCTTTGCAGAAGTTTAAGCCTGTTAACTGCATACTCTTGCTCAAATACAAAGCAATCTTGAATCTGAGGCAATCCTGTCTCTTCAAAGAGCAAGGATAATAATTTTGAAAAGGATAAGAAATATGAAAATGTATGTATAAATATGCACCTTTCTTCTGCCACTGCAGGTAAGTGCTGGGTAAATAAAGAAAATTCGCACAACCTGAGTTCCTCCTCTCACTAAGACATTTTGGTTCATAGAGGACATATGCAGACAAACAGCCCTTAGGCTATCATCCACAAATACAGGATGAGCTGTATCTTTTTGATCTTAATTCTCCAGGACAAAAATCTGGCTTTTATGTTAAAGGTGTACGTTGAAAATTTCTTAGTATCAGCTTTAGCTCCTAAATTGTATAGATAGGTTCCTTAAATCACTATCCCAAGCTAATCATTGATCAGGTCAATGTGAGGTCAGATTCACATCCTTTACTGTCCTTTGGGTAAAACTCCTCACCCTTAGTCCATCTTCAGTAATAATAAAACATCTTCATTTTGCAGTAATTTCAGTATGTATACAGCTAAAATATACTCACACTGAATTTAATAAATACTTGGAAAATTACAGATTTTTTCAAAAGAAAGAAAATTCTAAGCAGAAATTCTGAGACCACTTCAATATCAGTAGGAAAGTAATCAACACTGGGCACAGAAATCTCTTACTTTGATTTCTTGCATATATTCTTCACATAAAAAGAAAAAAGGCAAAGTATTTGTGAACTTGCAGGACAAAACCGAAAAGTAATAAGCAAATGCATAGTCACAATCACGTAATCTTTATCAAACACATGACTGTAGGCTCCACATAGTTTTAGTGAGATGCACATTTATCAAATGTATCAAATGATCATTCTTTGGACATAAACAACATTGTTGTTCAGAAAAAGAATTTTCCATTTCATGAAAAATTCAGATTGTGAATTGCTTTCTATTCAAAATTGAGTGAGGAAACAGTGTTAATGATATTTATCTCAAAGCTGCTTAGGACACTTAATCTACTCTGATCATACTAAATACAAGCTGCTGGCTTTGACTGTTTTAATGTAATTCCTAATAATTTTTTCCTTTCAAAGAGAAAAATAAAAAGTGACAATTTGAAAAAATATAAAATTTCATTTTAGTGTATTTTGAGTTTAAAATACCAGTGCAAACAGTTATTGCTAAATTTAATATCATAATTTTGACCAATACAAATTAAACCAAATAGCATTCTCCAGTGGAAGACTGAATATCAACAAATTTTCTAATGGCTTTGAGGATCAGAAAGTGGATGAAAGAGAATGGAAGTAGAAAAAAAAATGCACAAACTCGCATTCAGTGGATGTTCAGACAATGTAATTTACATGTATAGGGGAAAAAGGGAAGTCATTAAAAGAAAAGCAGATTATTAGATAGTGTAAGTCAAAATCTGTTCCATTAGAACTTTAACTAGTCACCCTCATCCTTGCTTTTCTCTTACAGATGCTTCTGCCCCATCTCATTCAAATGGTACAAGTCTAGTGCAGCACCTAAATTCAGGGAGAAGTTTAAAGTTTTAATAAATACACTCGTTCTCTGACAGACTCAGTCTACAGCTTGTCAGTCTTTACAGTGTTGCTAAAGTTAGGCCAGCTTTGATGGAAGGTTTGCTCACTTACCGCTGCCCTGATTTATCTGTCTTGGAAGTACAACGTGAGGCAAGTCCCTTATGTTTTGTGGAACTGCAGAGAAAATTTTATGGCAGCAAATATTTATTTTAAAGGATTATTTTATTTGATTAAATAGAACAGTACACACTGTTGCACACAGCAAGATTTATATGGTGTGTCTGATATTACATTTATTTCATACTGTCCGGGCCATTTCAGGTTTTAGTGTACCATAGGCTGTCACTTGCAGGTTTGAGTTAATAGTTCATTTATATGTGCAGGACACTTCATGCTCCTCAGCAATCATCCCATGATGTCTTTAAGGTCTGGAAAGCATCACTAGATCAGTTTACACTTGATTTATATTTTCAAGGCTGCCACTACAACAACAAGGTCTAGGATGTTATTTATTTGTCAACTGAAAACTGAGATTCTTGAGCACTGTTCCTGGGCAAGGGGTGAAAAATGCTTGAGACTGACTGTGTGCAAAAGCTTTCAAAGAAGAGCATTATCTTCAGCCCTGATCTTTGTGGCCATCTTCTCTATCACTTCTGATTTTTCTACATCCTTTTTGACTACCATCTCTGGAAGCATTATGTTGATTTTACCAGTGCTATAAAGTATGTCATATTCACACTCAGGACTCCCATGACCACACAGCTATTGTCTCACTCAGCCAACTCACTCTAATAGGAACTCAGAATGAGTAAGCTTTCTGCTCAAAACCATGAACCTTTCCGAAGTCACTGCTTACCAGGAAACAAAGCTTCACCTTGTGCATACAATTTTATTCTTAAATATACAGATGGGTTTCCAAAGCCTATTTTGTTCAAAATAGTCACGGATGCAGGATGAACCAGCATGTGAGTGTCGCTGGTGCATCCTCCCCCAGGCTGGGCAGGGGATGGAGCTGTTCCCTCTGCAGCAGACCCTGATCCACGGGCAGGTCCTGATGACCACTGCCTGCATCAGCCCTGATGTCAGAGCGGGATGCTGGAGCAGGTCTCACAAGGAATGGCAGTGATTTCCCCTTTAGCAAGTATTAATAATGTGGGAGGGGGATCGTTTTAGAAGGCAAGTTATGAATTAAGGAACAGATCTCTTGTCATCTTTCCTGTTGTCTCTCGCTGCCATTCTCTCAACTGATCTATCAAATCGTAGCAAAAACATCTGGATCTAGTGATCGCACATTATCATTTTCTCCAATAATATAACAATTAACAGTGCAGACCTAATGTACTCCTATATGAAGAACGTTTCAGCTTTTTTCAAAACAATGGAAAAGATAGTAAAAGTCTTGTGAACTGACACAACCTGTTAACAGCTGCTGTGACTCTTTGGCTAGTCACTTAATCTCCCCATCTGATTTTCCTTTTTGTAATAACTTTTCTTCATCTTACAGATTTTGATGTAAAGACTGAGTAGAAATGTTCACACAGTACTTTAAGTATGGCAAGAGCTATCAAAAAATAGTATATTTTTGAATGAAAAAATGCATTATTGCATGACTACAAAATTATGCAATTATATAGTTATATAATTATATAATAAAATACATACAATACAAATACTATCAACTGAGTATTGAAGTAAATGAAACTCAACATTTTAACCAAAATTCAGCTAAAATAATTCTAAAATTAGCATGATTTGTAAAGAGGCTTCCCTCAAGGTTTCATTTCTAAAAAATCAAAATTTTAAAAATGTTCAACTTTTAAATTAATCACATCTTACTGGTAGTCCTTTAAGTGTCTTTTAATTTCCTTATTCTCAAACCACAGGCAGTTGTTACAAGTTTTACGAGATCCGAAATGAGCAACATTTGAATATAAACCAACTTTAATCTCTTCTGTTTTAAAGTACTATATTGGGAAAACCTTTAACAAAATTGAATTCATTAGCTTAAATTGTAACTACAATATAAACAGGCATACATTAAATACTATAATCACCGTGTCCTTGCAGTTGCCTTGGTGTTCATACTTACAATAAGGTAAATTTACAGCTCTACAGAAAGTGCAGTTATCTGAAAGCCTTGGAACACTTGCACTCTTAATCTAAACGTAGAGCAAAATGACGTAAGAGCTGACTTCCCTCAGCCCTGGCAAGAGGTGGTGCCTGTGGAGAGCAGTCATGGCTTGGGTAAGGCCATGGGGCCAGGGCAATGCAGTGCTGCTTGTGGTGGTGACGGGTCAGCAGGGACATTGCTGGTCACTGCCTGACCAGAGGAGATGGGAGCAGATGGTGCTGCTTCTCTTGCTTTCTCAAGAAAGCGCCGTGGCAGAACACCAGCCTGCACATGGTGGGGAGAGGAGGCAGAAGTCCCTGAGCCTTGCCCAAAGCAGAGGAGAGGTGAGAAAAGAGCATGAGCCAGCCTGCTGCTTTCTTGTCCAGGCTCAGCCTCAGACCCCCATTGATTTGCAAATGACTCCACTACTGGTGAGAATGAATGAAATCAGGGTCTTACGAGAAAATAATCACCACAAATCTAATTTCAGCTGTGAGGACCAAATTGTGAGCTGTGTTAAACATGTGCAGCCACTTGGCCTTTTGGGATGGATCTGATGTCCTAAAAATTCATTGCTTTGTCTACAGCACGTTAAATCAAATGCGTCACAAATTGTAAGTAAAATACTTTTTACTTATGCACACTTTTCCCATGAGATGTTGAAGTCTGACATAGGACTAATTATTTTTAGTTGCTAAAACTTACAGGGCTTTTAGAAAAGGTTTAGAGGAGGGCATAAACATGCAGGGAGAAAATATTGAAAGGAGAGATAGAATCAGGCATCATTTGGAAACTTTTCCTCACAGGGGTACTGCTACTTAGACTGTGAAAATACTGTTTAGAAGTCTGTCAACCTCCCACTTTGTCTTTATTTGCTGTTTCCTCACCTCTTCTTGGTAGAGTCAATCGTTATTCCCCACTGCCTATGACTCTTCATGGCTTTTTCTCACAACAGAGAGATACTTTATAGACAGTGCCACCAGCTTATTTGAATTTAAGGTAATGGAAGCAAATAACATTTTAGTGTCAGAGAAATGAGTCCAGAGCACTTACAGCTTATGCTTTTATATATTGCCGTATTGCAGTGTTAAAAATGATGGCCTGTAATTACATTAAAATACAGTTTCCACTTTGAACATGCTAGAGAATGCTTTCTATGAGGTGAATCCTTAGTTCTTGACCTCTGTTCTTGTGCGCAGTTGTCAATAGCCATCTGGAAAGGTTGCACATATTGCTACTCTTCCTGCATGTGCATATGATTACTGACACCAAAGAGTACATAGGAGTGACCTTTTAATGCTCCTATGCTGGGCACCTGTATTTCATTTTTAATTTAGTATGGAATAGGATCTAACAATAATCTCAGAATGAATTTGGGAAGGAATATAAAGTCTAAATGAGGAGAAATCGTTCACTGAAAACGATTCAGATAACATAGAGTTTTATCAACTCTGGTAATTTTACTACTATGCAAATGAGGAATTTGCATGGTGATGTGTTTTTTGGAAAAATGATTTGCAGCACACAGTCTTAAAAACATACCTATATACAAGTCCTTATATTAACTTAATGAAAGTCTTTATTCATGTCATTGCTACTCATTTCAAGGGTATATAAAGTCACTTAAATACCTATGTTTCTTTCTTATCATTGTTTTTGCTGTATCCAGTGAAAGAATTTAATATTGCACCAACAAAAATTGCTATAAAATATTCCACTGAAAATATCCAATCTAGCACTCCAAAACATTTCATCCTCATAAAAATGGACTGCTAATGGGATCACAAAGTTCTGAATAAGAGCCTGAAATAAAATCAGACTAATCTAATAACTTCCTCATGAAAATTTTAAGGAAAGACAAATTAATTTAGTTAAATTAAGTATGCTCATAGTCTAGGGTAAGAAACTTCAGAATGCTCCATTCACTTTGTTCTAATAAACTAAGTGGAAATCACAGACATCACAGAATGTCTGAGGTTGGAAAGGACCACCAGAGATCACACAGTCAGACCTCCCTACTCAGAGCTGGGTCACCTACATCAGGCTGCTTGGGGCTGTGTCCAGATGGGTTTTTGAATATCTCCAAGGAGGGAGACTCCATATCATTTTTGAGTAACCTACGCCAGTCACCCTCACAGTAAGAAAATTTTTCCTGATGTTCAGACAGAACCTCCTCTGTT
Organism: Apaloderma vittatum; assembly: GCF_000703405.1. Lineage (NCBI taxonomy): Eukaryota > Metazoa > Chordata > Aves > Trogoniformes > Trogonidae > Apaloderma > Apaloderma vittatum. Next base: position 192,810 of record NW_009699409.1, read on the forward strand.
TCAGTTTGCACCCATTGCCTCTGATCCTGTCACTGGGCTTCACTGGAAAGAGTCTGGCTCCATCTTCTTTGGATCCTCCCATCAGGTATCTGTACCCATGGATAAGATCCCTCTGAGTCTGCTCTTCTCCAGGCTGAACAGCTCATCCTCTCATAAAAGATGTTCCAGTTCCTTGATCGTCTTTTTTGCCTTGACTGGACTCATTCGACTAAGTATGAATCATTTGTGTACTGGGCACCCAGCAGCAGACCCAGGACTCCAGATGTGTCTCACCAGCACTAAGAGGTGTGGAAGGATCACCTCCCCTGACCTGGTGACAACGTGATTTCCTAATGCAGCCCAGGAGCCTATTTGCGTTCTTTGCCATGACGGTGCAATGCTGGCTCATGGTTAGCATCTTGTCCACTCAGATTCTTCTCTGTAGAGCTGTTTTCCAGAGGTCAGTCCCCAGCTTGTACTGGTGTCTGGGCTTATTCCTCCCTAGATGCAGGACTTGGCATTTCACTTTGTTGAACTTACTGGGTTCCTGTCAGCTCATTTTTTTCCACTTGTTCAACACCGAATCTGTCATCTCATCATAGAAAGCTATCAGGTTTGTTAACCAAAATTTCCTCTTTGTAAAGGCATGCTGACTGCTGCCAATCACCTTCTTGTCCTTCACGTGTTTGAAAATGATTTCCAGGAAGATTCCATCCATCACATTCCTAGGGATAGAGCTGAGGTTAACCAGGTTCTCCAGATCCTACTTCTTGCCTTTCTTGAACCCAAGAATGACATTTGTTTTCTTCCAGTTCTCAGAAAGTTCCCACAACTGCCATGACCCTTCAAAGACGATTAAGAGTGGTCTCGCAGTGACACCAGTTGGGTCAGCACTCATGGGTGTGTCCCATCAGGCCCCATGGATTTATGTCCAGTTTTTTTAAATGTTCCCTAACCTGATACTTCTCCACCAACAGTACATCTTCCTTGCTCCAGGCTTTCCCACTTTCCTTAGGGGTCTGGAATAACTGAAAGTCATTCTTATCAGTAAAGACTGAGGGGAAAAAGGGATTGAGTACCTCTATTTTGCCATGTACTTTGTCTCTAAGTTCCATCCTAGTGATTTGGTCAGCCCTTAGAAAGCATGGAGAGAATTATGTATATGCAGTAATGTAGGGGAATTGGTTGTGTGTTGATGTGGAACCTGAGCAACCTGTTTACACCCAGACTGAGTCTTTCTCAATACTTCCTCCACTGTGTTGGTGATGCCCTGGCTCTGGAGGATGAAAAGCCTGTCGACAGCCATCTTCCCCTTCCATCACCTCAGCTGCCAGGGCATAGCCCTCGCTTGCCCCTTATTGAGGGTTACACCTCACTTGGCTCCCATCCTGATATAGATTGCAGATAGGTGGACTTAGTTGCACCTAGTACAGGAGATGAAGAGCTGGAGGAAGGCTAGCTGATGCACAACTTGCTTGTGCAATCTTAGGAACATATGACACAGGACCAGCTGAAAAATATCAGTTGTGGGATTTTCAGGTCATCATGGATGCTACTGTCGTCCCTTTTTCCTCCTGTTCCTTGTTATTCCCATTTCTCAGCTCATCTTTAACCTGTTCTCCACGGCTTGCTACCTACAAAATGGCTAAAAGGAAAATTAATCTGGGTAACATGTGGACACAAATCTATTTGTACAAGATTTCAGCCACTTTGAGGGGTTGTTTTTGTTTAATTAAGTTGGAAAATAGCTCTTGTGGGAAAACCAGCATTTTACGCATATTATTAGGAAGGTAGGATATTCTATTTCTGGAGATGCACAGTCAAGAGCTGGGAGATTTTGGCACTTACTGAAACAAAGAGCTTTTGAACATCTGAAATTGCTCCTGAATATATTTTGATTACAGTGTGAGCATGGTAATAAAGGAGTCCTCTGAGACAAAAAATACTTGGATTCAAATATTAATTGTGTTTGCCTGGGAAGTGATTATCTCCCAAGCTAGAGCTGTTAGGTTTCTCACTGATAAACCTTTTTGCTGGCTTGTGGAGTCAAGAATTGGGGTTATCCTCTGCAAACAGGGTGCTAAACCCTGCTCCAGGCAGAAACAATAGTTGTTCCCATGCTGGTCAGTGATAATCTCCCTGTTAGCCTCTGATGTGACTTTTGATTTTGATTCCAGACCCTTTGCATTTCACCATTTTTCAATTCCTTTTTCTGACTCCTGCAGGCATCACTGGGGTTTGCTGTGATTCCAGACCCTGGCACCACCCATTAGCTGAAATATCCCCAATGCCAGTCCCAAGTCTAGTAACACACGGAAAGGAACTGTTTTATTGCACAGGCTGCGTCTGTGTTATCGCACTGGCTTGTAGAGTTCAAGAGAAGCTGGACAACCAAAAGACTTTTCTTCTTTTTAAAGGGCTTCTGAAACTTTATTCTGCTTTTCCAGATAGAGACAGAAGCCTTTCTCTCTAGTTTGTGCCTTGTCATGACTGACTTTGTGGACATAGTCAATACTTGCTATATCATTGTTAATTCTGCCAACTGCATCACAAGTGTTTTGATAACTGCATGATTTTTTTACTGTACCAGCTCACTTCTGGGGCCAAATTTTTGAAGTTTTATTTAAAAAATAAACACATTGTTACTGAAGAAAGCTGTAAATAAGAAGCCAGATGCACTTGAAGTCTCAGTACTCAGACAGCATTCTCACCTAATACTCAGACAGCATTCTCACCTAAACTGCACACTCTTCTTTTTTTAAGTTTCATAAATTTTAGAACAATCTGATGAATTTTGAATCTTATCTATATGATATTGCCTTAGTTTTTCAGAGCTTTAGGGTTATTTTGAATGTTCTCAAACTGCAAAAGAGTTCCCCCACCCATAATGGGAGTAGAGTTGGGGGGCCGGTTAGCTCAGTGGTTTGAGCACGATGCTGGCAACAAGGACCAACACCGAGGTCGCGGGTTCGATTCCCGCTCGGTCCCCATGTGTTGCCAGGTCTAGTTGAGAGATGGCGTCCCTGCCCAAAACAGGGAGGTTGGACTAGATGATCTCTGAGGTCCCTTCCAGCCTATGCCATTCTATGATTCTAAAACAAAATCCATTAATATTAATGAGTTAGTTTAAAATAAAATAAAATACTATTATATGAAAATCTCTAATAATTATGTAGCTGTTTTTCTGCTACTAGTCACTCAGTCCTAGTTTATAGAAATCTACTAAGTTTCTTTTGCAAAGCTAGAATGAGAGTATTGAAGAACAAGCCAAGCTGAACTTGGCCTCTGTTCCTTCAGAATTGTCTTTAAAAGAAAAAAAGAGAAAAAAGAAAAGGTTTGCACTCTAATCAGCTTCAGCAGCTCCTCTTTCACAAATGTTGAATGGTTTATCAAATATATTGTGCAGCTTCTTTATTCATTCAATGGAGATAAATCTGCCTCTCACGTTTTAAACATTATCAGGAAACATTATGCAGAAATAATGTAAAAATCAGAGAACACAGCAGTGCCACCATTTCATATGATCTAATAGAAAGTGTATACTCTCACAGAGTCAGCAACTAAATGGCTATGAGATGGTCTGCAAAATTAAAATACCGATCCTCTACATCACTTGTTTACCTGTATCCATCTCTATACGTCGCATAGTGAAGCTTACTGAGTCCGTCCGGGTTAGTAACAGACATAATGTCAAGCACACAGGAAAACTATGAAAGGGTTAGGGCAGAGTTCCGAGTCAGCTGAAATTATTTCGCCTTTGAGAAACAAGGCATGCATATCTAATAGTAAAATGAAATATATATAGGTATATGTATACAGTCTCATGCTAATAATTAATGTGTCTTGTAAAGGGTAAGCACTGTTGAAAGTGCTTTAAAAAAAAGTACTGACAACCTCAGACAGAGGTTGCTGTCAAAGAGAATAGAACTAACTGCGGTTGAGATCTGTAGTGGTAATTGATATAAACATTGACATTAATGCTGAGATACTTACATGGAAGAATTCAGCACCTCATAAACCTCTTTCCATGCAAAAACTGACCTTTTAAGCTAATGACAGAGTTGCCTGTCTCTTGCATGGGAACTCAGCATGCTCATCAACAGTTTTTCCCCAACTGCCAGAACAAATCCCTTTTCATTCTTATTCTATATCCTTTTTTAGGACAGTTGCAGCTCCTAATAATGGTAAAATAATAACAAAATGGAATACAGTTAGTTCTTTAAACAATAAAATGTCCTTTCCTGAGTCTTGTCGGAATAGTTTGTCCTAGAAATTGCCTGAGATCACCGCAAATCAGTATAATAAAATGATGATGACCTGTTCCTTTTTAGAAAATGAAGCAATAAAGAGCTTTTGTGTTAGCTTTATGTTTTTATTGATAGATACCATACTGGAGACCACACACATTACTGTTATATATGAGAAAACACAAAGCCGTTTCACCAGACAAAAAATAAAGTGCAATTGATTCATCGGCTCCTTTAAGAGGACTGGCATCTGGACCACATGCACTTCAAAGTCAAATGCTGTACTGAGATGTGCGGCTTTGAAGTACAGCTGCTGATCCAGACAAATTTTGGAGCCTAAACCAGCATATGAATCTGCTGTATTCTGAAAAAAAAAAAAAATCTATTTCAGATGCCAGTTTTGACTCATTTTAGAAAATTGCTGTCTGGATCGGCTGAACTTCAAAGCAGAACATCGCAATGCAGCATTTCCCTTTGAAGTGCAGCTAATCCAGATAGTGGGTTTTCTCTCCCCTCCTTTTTCTTAAGTAGTTAAAATTGGCATCTGACCTTACCAGTATTTCTCCTCACCCTCTGCACATTCTTCTTCTCTTCTCCCTTATTTCCTCTCCTTTCGAGCTCTCTGAAAAATACAGCAATACTCACTGTCTTGTTAGCTCCTGCATTACCAAAGCTACTATAAAGAGGATAGTTGTGGGAATAGCCTATATCAAGTCACATAATGGACAGTGGCCAATTATTGCACGTCTTGTCATAAAGTTTGTTAATGCTTGATTTTACCATCCAAGAAAAATAAAGCTCAAAATAAACCCCTTGTAAATGCCTGTATTCAGAGTATTCATGGTTCTGCTTACTTGTACTGAGGGTCATCAGCACTGGTTTAAAAAGCAGCTGAGCTTCATAGCATTTCAACTTTAAGAAATTTTAAGCTATTTTTTCACAGAAAGGTCTCCTTCACAGACAAGCCAGAAAGGCCATAAGAAAATGGTTTTACTGGTGAAGGAAAGGGGTTACTACAGGAAGAATTTCAACATCTTCCGTTAAGGGGAGTCAAGAGTAAGCACAAAGCGCTCACCAGGACAGGACAAACAAGAAGCTAAGACCTGACCAGCCAGGAGGGTCTTCCTGCAGTGGAGTGGAACATGCTTCAAAGCAACTTCTTCCTTACCCCGGTTGTTGCCAATTCCAGGATACAAGGGAGGCCAAGGGAAAGGGATTTTCCTCTGGAGAAGTACAGAAAAGTCAATAAATTATTCTTCTCTCTTAGCAAATAAGAAAAAGTGTTCTTCATACAAAATATAATCATGGTGTTAACTGCTCAGATAACCACCAGCGAAAGAAAAGTCTTGAACAGACCAACAGCATTGTCTGTTCCACTGGCCTGTCAAATGGTTTTGATCTTGCTGCTTGCAAGTACTGAATCCTACTGACTCATTTTTGCAGGTGGCTTGTTAGATCCTTAAAGGAGTAAACCTCTGAGGAGAAAGAAGTAGGCTGAACAGTCCTCCAGACAAACTCAGAGGAACAGGAACATCTGGTTTTATAAATAAAAACAAATCCTGGGGAAAAAAAAAATATGGGTAAGCTCCAGCCCCGGACAGTGTTTGTGGATTTTATTTGGAAGGGACTTATATTTCCCAAGTACCTTAAGTTCTGCCAAAGCAATGTCATTTTGCAGATGAAGCGTGGGAGCAGGTTCCAGAGCACATGGAGACCCAAAGAACCTTCTGGGCTGCTGAAGCCACATGCATAAATAAGTGACATGTTTTTGCCTAAGACCTCAGTGCTCAGACCTCTGCAACAGGCAACCTCGTCCCAGAGGTCACGGGTGAAGGCAGCCAATGTTTGTGAGTCTTGACAGAGAAGCCAAGAAGGAAATTAATTTTTACTTCTCTCCTCGTAGCAGGGAGAGAAGGAAGTAGGATTTGTGTCCTTACACCAAACAATGCGAATAGAAGAAAGAGAAAGTAACTGCTAATTTTACCACTGTCAGCCTTCAAATTGAAAACTATCAGGCATTTTAGCATTGCCATAATACTTATTCACAAGAAATCCAGACAAATGTGAGGGGCACCCTTTATTCTGACAGTTCTCAACTTTTGCCTGAGTGATTTTGTCACTCCCAAGATCTTTTAGAAATGCTCCCGTCTTCTAAATACATAAGGGATGCTCCCGTTTACTAAGTTAAAAGATAAATCATGAAGAAATGTTGCACTTTGTTCCAACTGCAAAGACAAAGCAAAAAAACCCCACCCAAATAAATGCCAGTACAAGAAGACAATTTAATGACAGCATCTCTCATTTGCTGAGAAATAACTTTGGAGAGAGAAAGAACTGGGCAATGATGAGCATTTTATTTACACAGGTCATGAGACATGTCACTTGGGTGATCTGTTCTTGTCAGGCAGTCCTTAATTAGAAAATTCCTAGAGAGAGCTCCTGTTCCCACTAGGTGCCTATTAAAATCTAAAGACAAAAGGACTTAGTAGAAAAGCCTGAGGAATGGATGGAGAACTCAGGTTACACTGGATGGCAAAGAGTCAGCGGCTGCTAGCATAGGGAGAGGCACTCAGGATGGGATGCTGGATTTTGAATGAGAAACTCTCAGTGCTGTTATTAGTGAGTATTTTTAGCATTAAAAAAATCTAGTTGGATATATATAAATATTTTAAGCTTGTTTAAAAGACATTTTATGATTTGCTTACAGTAATACTCCCAAGCTTAATGTAAAATTTGCTATAAAATATTCAGCAGCCTTTTTATAACTAATCTTAAAAACAATTTAAAGTCTTACTGTTTTATTTTTAATTATTTTTAAGTCCACGTACCTCAGATAAAGGGAACAGGGGTTTGCAACTGTAATTGAAATTATATTCTGAATTATTTTCAGAGGCTTTGGTGAATTGAGTAGAGGGGGCAGAGAAAGGAATTTCCTCAGCTCCTTATTCCCTCCATTTCGGGAATGCTTTAATTTTAGCTTTTAATGCCTTTTTTTTTTATTGCCTATGTTTAAGATCAAGTTTGCCATCACACAGTAAATGTCATCTATATCCTCTACTGGGGTTGTGGGGATAGGACAGTAACCCTGCATTTGCTAAAAGACAGCCTCATTCCAGCGAGCATTTGTGATTTCTATCATCTATGATCAAGAGCTGCATTTCACCCTGATTTTGAAGTATCTCTCAGATACTTTTAGAACTATAACCATAACCACTTTTACATGCATTAAAAAATACTGTAAATGTCACTAATCTGTAGCTTGTCTGCTTTGTAGCTTGTGTGGCTGGGACTGAATTTCTATTTGTTTATTGATACCTTCCACTGGTATGAAGACGAAGATGCTTACATTTATACAAGGATTATGCTGGGAGTAAGTATGAGTTTGCTTCTAAAGGGTTCCGTAAGAAGAATGAATGCATAGTCTGATATTATTTACATCCTTCATAATACTATTTTTGATGCTTCACCAGTAATTTTCCCATATAAGAGTATTATGTTAATATAGTATTTTCTTTCTTTTGCTCTTCCTATACCAAGCTTGTAATTTAATTTCTTTATACTGTTGTATGTACAGTCAACCCTGGCTTGGGCAAGAGCTTCTGCAACGTGCCTTAATTTTAACTGCATGCTAATCCTGTTACCAGTCAGTAGAAACCTTACTTCATTCTTAAGAGGAGCAAGCATTGTAAGTACCATTTCTCAAATAGTCATATTATCCTCCATTTTTATTTCCATAGTTCAGCAGTATTATCCATATCAAACATTTTCCAAGGGATTTTAGTTTTTGATAGAGAAGTCTGTACACCATTGCCTAGTTATTACATTTTAAATTGTCAGTATTCATGACTGAAGAGAAACAAACGGCTTGTTTAACACAGTGCTCTGAATGCAACACTGATTTTGGCAGCCACTGCATAACATGGTGTCACGAAGTGAAAAGTGAGGAGCTACAAAAAAGGGACATAATAATGCGGCTTCGCCAAATTGGGAAAATATGTAACCACCATGTGTTTCCTGTGTAGTTGCAAAGGGAAAAGTGCTGAGAGAAAATGCACAGGTAGATAAAAGTGTCATAAGGATAATAAGGAACATGTCTAAACCCTTCTGCCTGAGTGGCCAGCATTAAGGTTTTCCTTTCTTGTAAATGTGTTTTTGTAACACAGTGGTTGTTCTCAGAGGCATTTGCATTAACCCCAGCACCACATGTAAGAGGTACTTAAGGCTTTAGCTCTGCTAGCTATAGCTTCAACTTGCAGTGAATTATTACACAATTCCAATTGTGTAATTATTACACAATTCGCAATTCCAATACCGTACGTTTGTGTAAAAAATCATTGACCACTTCATGCCTTTAAGAGTAACAGGAATTTAGAAACTGTAACATTCATTTATTTTATTGTAAGCTGGTTCTTATTTCAGTTTTGACTTTTTTTTCTCTTCAGAGTTAAGAGTTAACATTTCAAGCAGTCTTCAGGCTTGAAATCAACACTGATTTGTAACTGTTTTGAGTCCAGGACTTGAGCATTTAAGAAAAAAAAGTCTTGTTCGACTTCTGAAAGAAGTTGTGAATTACATAAAATATGCAAATGCTCTCCTTAGATGCTGAGTAAGAACTCAGAAAACTGGAGCCCTTTTCACAGATAATTGATATTTTGCTCTTCTGGACAATATCCTGTACCTGAGGAGTATGGTACAAAGTAACCTCAATGGTTCCAGCATGGTCAGCAAAGATTCAGATCCAGTGGCTCTCTGTGCTCTGTCTGGGCACTGCACCCCTCAGTGCTCCAGTTTTTCTGAAGATTTATTATCTGCGAAACAACGGGATAAAGGCCAGGGTCCTTAGCATGGCACCATGCCAGGTCAAGCGAGCAATCCAGACACCCAGGACACCACTCAGAGACTGAATGAGGTCCACGAGGGCTGTCTGGGTTCCAGCAGAGTGTGTTAGTTTTGGCTGATGGGTGCCCGCGGGGCCCCAGGCTGTCTCTGGGCAGAGGCACCCAGCTGCACATGAGCACACCACCCTCGAGCATTTTCGATAATGGGAAGACAGCTCAGTAACACATGAGCGTGCGGCCACCTGAGGTCTAGACAGCCTCACCCTCCTGGGGCATGCGTTTCACGAGAGCAGCAAAAACGCTTTCATTGCAGGCTGGCTTGGCCAGCAGTTCAGCTGCTTTCCTGCAGCTAAACCTAAGCTCACAAAGCAGTGGTGGCCCAACGTGGTGTCCGTATACCAGCGAATTAGTTAATCACCAGACCAGATAAACCACTCACCAATGGAACGCAGTTTTATCAAACCTAGTTTTGAGCTCCTGCATAGGCTTAATAGCTTATTAAGCAATCCTGGAGTGTCACTATGCCAAAAACAGTTACCAGAGCCCCAAAGTTAAGGCTAACTCAAAATTTCCACTGAATTACTTCAGAGTTCCAGTTTTAAATATTCTGAACTCCTCTCTTCTCTCCAAAATGTGAGCTGTAAAGAGTAATAGGAATGATATAAAAACAAGGTCTTCTTTTTCACCAAGTGCTGTGGAGGAGCACTGAGGAGACAGCTTGACAAAAACATCACATTTCACAAGATGGTTGCCTATGGAATAACTGTAAATGCAAGTAAGCTTTATTTTTTCTTCTCTTCTTTGCCTTTGAAATGTTTTGAATTTCACAGTGATTTTGCCTAATGCTGTAATTTCCATAAGCTCTGCAAGGTGCTATTTTAGTGCAATCGTTTGGTGACTGCAGCTTTAAGTAGTGTAGGAGTCCCATTTGATTAACTATTTGTAACCGTTTTTGCTTGAGAAGAGTTTGACTTAAGTCAATCAGCTTTCAACCTGGATAGTAACTACCAGTTGCCCTGCAGTTAATGTGACCGACTGGTCTGCTCTTAACATTTAGTATAAATAACTTTCATTAAATCCCTGAGAATAGATGTTTGGGGAGATGACAGTCTGATTTCTTAATGAAACAGTGCTTAAAAATCACACTGCTCATTTGTCCACCTTTTTCAATATTTTTTCAATCAGGTAATAAATTTAATCTGAATTTGAGACAAGCAGCTCTCTCAAAACTAGCTATATTAATTTCTTAAATTTTTATTTTATTTTTTATAAATAGGTGATGGATACAGGAAACTAATGGATCCATTGAGGGAAAAACTGCATGTTGAGATCAAAAGTTATCTATTCTGCTGGTGCTAGTGAACTAGTGAGCTATATGTGTTCATTAACTTGTTTGGGATTAAGACATGGCACCAGCTTGTTCCCCAAGTCCTTACAGGACCTGGAAAAAACTGAAGCATGTAGGAATTCAGAGGACATGAGGGGAACAGGAGATGGTGTGAGAAAGAAGGATGTGCAAAGAAGGAAGAATAAAAGGCATTATGAAGAAGGCCATAAGCACCTAGAGATGGAGAGGTATCTGGGGTGGAGACACAGGAATTAATCAGGGTTATTTGCAAGCTTAAGGCATTTTGGGGTAACAGTTCTACCCCCGGGCCGTCAGAGGAGATCCTAGTCCAAATATTCTTTTTCAGTTTACTTCAGGTAGCTGCATTTGTGTATATATAGGCTATATAGGCTGTTAATGTCCCCATGCAGTAAGACAAGAATATCAAGTCAGGATCGCCATCAGGAATCAATAGCTAAAATTCGTCCTTTGTACGTAGTACTAAAGAATTGAGACGGGGCAGCTGAGGGATGAGAACATGCATCTTACAGTGTATTATGATGATTTACTTATCTGTCATGTCCTCTCATTTATCAGAGTTCAGTTTCAGCATAAAGCAGATTCCTACAGAACGCAACATTGCTTCTTTAATTAACAAATCAACCCAGGAATGTAAATTAACCAACTTCTACTTGGTATGTAATTTGTCATGCTCCAAAAAGAAAGCAAAAGTGCACAGTCAAACCTTTAATGGTTTTGGTTTTTACATTAATATAAAAAAGCTCGCTAGTCCATTAAGGTGGGCAGTTTGGGAAGTGCAAGTCTATCAGAAAAGTGAGCACTTTATGACTTCAGTAATTCCAAGGAAAAGACACAGGAGCTGATGTGAAATGACAGAAAGCACCATTATTAATTGCCGCTCTCTAGGGAGAAAATGAGGGTTCATTGCTGGGTTGTTATTTGGTTTGTGCTTTTTTCCCAGATTATAAAATGGACAAATTGTTGATGAGATATGTGAGTAAAAAAAAAATATACAGGGAAGTCTAATCAAGAAAACGTGACAACTTATGAACTCACGCTTCTCTAACAGACAACTGAGAAGCAAATATCTTATCTGGGAAAACATTACATCACTGTAAGAATGGCCAGAAACCCAGCTTTCTGAAATTGAATTTCAAATTAATAAAAAACATAAATTTCAAATTCATAAAAAAATGTGTTTGTGTCACACATTGTGACAGAAAAGCAACAATTTGGAGTAAAGTGTTACCCACAAGTATATTGAGTCCCTTTTTAGAAAATCTCTGTTAAAATGATGTGTAAATAGATGCCATTTTCCTCTCAACTGACACATAATTTATCCAAGTACTACCTATATTGCCTTTTGCTATACAAAAGCACAGTCAACTCCTATTAGTCTATTGCAATTTAGTAATTCTCAGTTAAATGAATGTTCTCCCATGTATGATCAATAGCCTAAATGTGGCAGCAAGAAGTTAAACCAATTTGCAGATCGGATCAGTAAGCTTAGCCTCACAATATAAAATTGTAGACTCCTTTATTATTAAAGTAACATGTATTCATCTCGGCTTGCCAGGTGGTGTTATTCCAGCATATTTATTTAATAGCATGCTAAAAATAGTCAGTGCAACATTAGTATTGTCTGACTTCTAACAGGCAGGCAGATTAGCTGAGGTGCGCCTGGCCTTGGAAAATGTACATCTGTACCTTTAATTTTTCATCAGCTCTAATATAAATTCAAGAGCAGGCTTTAATTGGTCAGGTCATAAAGGGATATAATTAGAGACTAGTGGAAGAGGGAAGTTGGAGGAAAGAGAGAGAGTAAACAATGCTATCTATAATCAAGGGCATCATTGAAAATTCAGTAAAGGGAATTCTGCTTAGTTTGGCTTCCTGCGTTCTGCATGCCTGTCTGTGATAAGAGCTGTCTGGGAGTTATTCACCCACTAATAAATCTTCCTTACAGAGCCATAACTCTGCTAGAACAAAATCATAGTTTCGTGCACTCTAAGTCTGATCAGTGCAAATCATTCTATGCTTTCTAATGCAAAAGACACTTTTCAGTTGAGAGGTGGTTGTCTGAAACCTAACAATATCTACAAGAGATAGTAAATAATATTTTGCACAACTCCTCCCTCTTACTGTATTATTTTTATCCTCTTAAGAAAGTACATTCATACACTTTCTAAAGTGGGGAGCATTGGGAGGGGTATATTTTTTTACTTTGACATATGGTGCATATTTGAAAAAACAAACTGTTTCTTGTGTTGTTTTGATGTTTGCAGAAATGTTATAAAGATATACTGCTAAAATAGTTTTTGAATTACCAGATGAATAAAGCTTAAGCAATTAAGGAAAACTAGGAGAAGGACAGCAAAGTTCTTTGTAGTCAAGTTGTTTGAAATGGTGGTTCTGGCGCCTTAAAAACTTGAGCATTGTGATTTTCTTTAAAAACATCCAATATGCAGACAGAAGTATCGTGAAGCCAGGTGTGTTTGACTTCTGACAAGCTCTGAAAAATCTATAGCTAAAAATAGTAGAAAACCTTTCCATTTTCAACCACTCTTTTGTAGTGGTGGCTATGTGAAGGGCTTTGGTGATCTGAGTCACATTTTTGTGTAAGTAATGAAGTTTTCAGGGAAGCAGATGCTTATCTTCAAAAAAATTTAGCTGATATCTCAGTGTTGTACTTTCAGAAATTACAGAAAATCAAACTTCCATTAAACTCCATTTTTTTCCAGTTAGATTGTTTAAATCCAGACTTCAGTGCAAGTACAAAGAAGGAAACTACATGAAATTAAAGATTATAAGATTCCAGCTAGGATAAAAAATGGTCCAAGTCATGCTCTTCTTTGATGTTTACAACCATTCTAAAAAGAAAAAAAATCCAGTGCAAGCATGTGTGTGGTCACTATTGTAATTTTTACATAACCTGCACTTTTTTAGTTCACAAAGACAGCATGAAGCTGAATTAAGGGTTCTATGTAACTAGAAAAGGCACAAGACAGTGGGTGGCAAAAGAGCCTGGGCTTAGTCAAGCGCAGAATTCCCTGTGCCTGGGTTAGCGGCTTGTAAAGCCATTCTCTTCACTGCGGGCAGAAAGGCCAGGATTTGACCCTTTGATTTTATCATGAAGGGTTGGTTAACCAGAACACTTAACTGCTAGCAGCAAGCTCCAATTTGATTATTATCCTGTAAAGGCATGCAGAACAAGAGAGAGTGAAAGAGAGTGAAATCTTTTCCTCAGATAAACACATGCAATTTCTGTTTAGTTCAATGAAAGTTGTGCATGCTTCACTGAAGGCACAATTGGCTGAATAAGACTAGCTAAATTGACCAGACTTTCAAGATAATTTAATTACATCTCTTTGTATTTAAGAATATGTACAGTAAACACTATGCTCTAATACAACCCTTTTCCTCCCTCCCTCCTTGCAATAAAACCTTTTATTTGATCTCAGAGGTGGACTAGACAGAACATCTCAGGGTCAAATACAAATTAATGTATGTTAAGGGCTTCAGAGGTTCCAGATGTTGTTAAAAACGACAGTCAAAATCCTTCAGTCATCATGCACAGTTACAAAAAATAAATTTGTTTAAAAGATTGCACGAATTATTCTGTGCTTTATACTTGGCCATGCAGATGGAGGCAAAAATTGAACTGAAAATGCTGAAATGTAGTACCTGAAACTCTGCCCTCTTGAGTGGTGCAAGGCAAAAAAAACCCCAACTGTTGTAAGCTCTGACTTCAGCAATCTGCATATTAATTTTGGAATTGCTTGGTAAATTGTATACGCCACAGATGCAAAGGACCTTCACAAAATGCACTTTAGGGAGATAAAATATTTTAGCTAATGGCAATGTATCCAAGCGTCAGACTTTTTAGCCTGCTGCAACTATCGTACATTAAATGAACCACACTGAAAACAGAATTAGATCTTTGCATTACTCTTGCCATCCAGATATAATTCACTTTTAGATTGCATCATTTTTTCCTAACAGCACACAAAAAAATCTTTATAAGTATTAATCTAATAACACTCAAGTAATATTTAAGATCATGGGAGAGTCAGGTAAACCAACATATTCAGTGCACCCTTAGCTTGAATGTTAATATTTTGTAGTTTATCATTATACTCTGTACATTAACAGTTACCACAGAACAGCTTGCAGAAAAGACTTCTGTTCACTCTGGAAGTCTTCTACACTTCTACACTATCTGTTAGATGAAAGCTGGAGAGAAAGCCACCCAGAAGGAAAGATGTGGTAAATCCCAGAGAAGAGGGCATGGTGATGTTTCTATTTACAGTATCGCTGCAAAGCAGAACAATACACAGATGGACAAAACGGTGTCCTTTAACAGCCTGCAGACACATCTCACAAAGCTGAGTTGCAGAAAGCAGATCTCTTCTTCCAGGGAAAAGCTGCAACAGGATTACCCTTCATTAAAACTTAGGCTTGAGACCTTCTTGTCTTTTTTCTGTTCAAGATTGCAAATACTCTATTAGGAAAAATGGAGCTCTTGTCTGGAAGAAACTGCCACTTCATTTCATTCTCAACACTTGGCATATACCAGATAGCACTAGGTATCCTGTCGCTGCTGACATGACTGGAATTTGTACAAATCATCTACAATCCTGCACTTTGAGGGAAGTGCAAGATTTCATAGCCTTCTAAACAACAGAAATGTCATCATTTCACATGAAACTTTCACAATCTGCAGTGTCACTTTTTAAAAAATCTATGTGTTTTGAAGGTGAAAGAGAGAAGGAGTGTTATGTACTGAGCACGGATTCAAACCACCACCTCTTGGCAATGTTGCTATTTTAAATAAGCAAGGATATTACAAAACCTGTAGTTTATATGCTGCAGGGAACCCTTCGTAAAACAATGCTATAGATCACAACTCTTTGAAATTCTCCTAGTCCCACAGCTATGGTGACTACTACATCATATTGGAGTTATAAAGAGCATCCTGCAAGTATAGAGGAGAAGAGGCCAAAGTACCATTACTAATCACACTAGTAATCATTAGCAGATACTAAAATATAAATACTTATTAGAAGCTGACTCAGAGATTCATTGTCAGGGTTTCCCATCATTTGAAAGTTTTCTCTCCTCTTCCCCTCAGCCCAGTACTGAACTACATGCAGCATGTAACTCCACAGCTCTTTCAGATGTCAGAGAAACCAGGTCCTCATCAAGCAATGACTTGGTTCCCTTCCAGCTGGATCTGGTAACATCCTTAACAGGCCAAAACATCTGTTCTGAAAGGAGCCCCGTGTAGGAACAACTCCCCCTCTTCCCACTCAGCACTGAAAAGTGCTGTTACACTTAAATATATAAATGGTGTTTATATACTGCTTATACATCAGTTGTATGCTGGGAAACAGATTGTCACAGCCCCCACACAGCTGCCATCTAAACCCTGTGGCTCAGAGCCTCTCAGGCTTTGGGGTTTCGACAGTCTGAATCCACACATCTCACTGCTTGTGGCCTCATGCAGCCTTCCTTCAGCGGGGTGCTGGGAGCACCCATGCATGCTCAGGCTCTGGGGAGCATCTCCCGCCTGATGCTGGCCAGGTTGTTTCACATGCAGCACCTAATCCATAACAACGTACGCAGGACATGCCGGGTCACTGAGTCCAATACCCTGTAATGCTCACAGTCACGTCATATACGCTATTTCATAAAATGACCAACCTTCAGCTGAAAGCTGCTTAGATTGCTTGATCCCATTATCCCGTTTATTGAAAGGTTATTTTAGAGTCTCATTCCTTTGATGGCTTGAATCTGTCTTCTAATTTCCAGGTTCATTTTATCTCTGTGCAGTTTATACCCATTTGGATTCAGTCTCCATTCTGCTGAAGCTATTCCAGCTTGTATAAATAATTTATTATTCACTGGGCCAAAGATTCAGAAAAAATAGGAGCTTGATTTTGCAGTTTGGGTGCTCAGGATATTCACTTAGGATGCCTGTGTCAATAGATATTTGATTATTTTTATTAAAGGTTTCATCAGGATGCAGCTCACAAGAGAATAACCAGTCAGTCCAGTGACCAGGACATGTGATTTGGATTAAAGCCCTGCTTTAAATTTAATGTAACAAGGATTTAAAAATAAGTCTTTTATCTCTCAGTGAGTACCTAAGCATGGGGCAATGAGGTGAAGCAGGCGTTAAGGAGTGGCATGGGGAAGAGTCCCTAGGCTTAACCTTATGCCTTGAATGAAGTGCAACCTGACAGTCAATCAAGCACAGCACATCTACTGCTCTAGAAGGATCACCTCAGAAGAACAGGGTGAAAATAACTTCTCTCCAGCCTGGACACATGGGCTAACCTACTTCTGGGGGCACGAGTCCAGTCCTCTACCTTTTTTGCATTGGCTGCTTCAAGCATTTCTGTAGCCATCATCCTACCTTCTAACCCATATTCCCAAGCCCACAGCTCTCCTCAGGCTCTGCAGAGGAGCTGGACTCCACCCTGTGGAATGAGGAAGCTCCCTAAGTGGATAGACACCTAAATGACTTAGCAATGCCAAAGTTCTTATGCATTTAATCACGTGTTTTTACCTATTATTACACTGACACAGTAAAACATTACTTTTGTGCAAATAGTTACAATTGTTTAAAAAAAAAGGAAAAAAGAAATAAGAGGAAAAAAGAAAGAAGGAGTAAGAAAGGAGAAGAGAGAAGAAAGAAAATAAAAAAGAGATGAAAACCAAAAAAGATAAAAGGAAAAATAAAAGGAAAAATAAGAATGAAAAAATAATCTTCTTAGATAATATTGTTCAGGAAAGCATATCATATTTGGTTTGCTACAAATACTGCCTTTTAGAAAGGTTTTTTTAATGACCAGGGACAAGAACAGATGAACACTGAAGGAGAGATGATAACAGGTTGCTAATTATAAAAACTAGGAATAGCATACCCTAATAGCTCTACTGTAAGCATACAATTGTTTTTCATTGTCATTTTTTCATCCTTTGGTGTTTAATATTTTGCATTTCCTGTAGCGGATCTGAGAATCTCTCATACTGAAAACCAGAACTCTTCACCTAGCATGATTACAACTTTATCTATTAGCCGACAATAAAACAAAGTCCTTCCTTTGTCTGTCTTTTGAAATTATCATCTTTCTATTTGTGAAAAGCTCTTACTTCACTCTAAGACATTTTTCTAAACTGACCATTTCCTATACCTGTTGGGAGCAGACCAGAAATAGAGGTAATATAAGATATTCAGGGCAAATCAGATCTAACACTGTGATTCAGACTCCTCCCTTATAATCATAGTTCCTGTGACTTTCCCAGGCTCCACCTGCATAAAGTAGTACTATATTTACTTGTTAATAGGGGTCAGATTTTGGATGCATCTCTTAAATGTCGCTAGTGTAAGCTGCAAACTTGTCTGTGCCTAAAATGGACAAGCTAGTGTCCTGTGTACCAGTATTAGACCATGGCACATCCTAGTATATTAATAAAAAACCTCAGGATTTTAATCAGTTTATGTCATTTTGGACAATTTAAAATCACAGGCAAACACTTTTCTATCATCTCTCAAGAGGTCCTTCTCTGATGACACTGAAGACTACTTGGCTGTAAATGTGGGAGATGACCCTGGAGCTGTTCCTCTCCAATGTGAAGCAGTTGCTTTTTAATTAGACACGTTGATAAAATTTTCCTTTTATTGTCAGCTTAACCCATGCAGAGCCCTCAGTTTACACCCAAGCTTTTCAAATAGATTGTAGTGTGCTTAGTGAAGTTCCTTCTGGCAGTGTGGACACGTCCAAGTGTGCCTGTAATTTATCACCACTCTTTCTCTCATGCAGCCATCCATATTGTTGCCCACTTGATCAACACTGAGCGATATCATACCAGCCAGTCAAAGGAAGCTGGGGAGTTGCGCAATAAACTTTCTGGCCTTGGCAGGAGCCCAAATGAAAGCTACTTGAACCCAATCAGGACCTATGAAACAGTAAGCTGTCACTTTTTGGTTTTCCTCATCTAAAAAGTTTTCCTCTGTGGATTCTATTGTCGGTAAAGCTGTATTTCAAAGGCTTTTAACCAGAGCGAGAAGGTGCTGCCAAAGGTTAACCTCAATTTCAGCTGAAAACACTTACTCAGAGCTGCAATTTTCAGGTTACTAAGCTCAAAGAAATGTCTACAGTATTTTAATTAGTTTGTAAGGAGACAGCTGAGGGGGGAGAATAAGGAGTGTTGTGAATAGCAGACAACGAAATGAACCTGCACAAATTTAAAAAAAACCCCAAACTACACTATCGCTACATGGAACAAACACAACTTCTTTCCAGAAAGAAAAAAACAACCCAGCAACATCACTGAACCATATTTGTTTCACAGTTGCTATTTGTCTGTCCCCATGGTGGTACAGTATCTTCCCAATTCGGGGGTTGATTCTGCCTTGTTACATCCCGGGTGTGCCTGCCCAGAGGTTTACTGCACAGCAGAAGCAGTGCATGGGGAGGCTAGTGCTGCTGTGTGCTCGTTAGAGTCAAGCAGAACTATGGGCACCTCAGCCCTGCAAATAAGTGTTTCTGCTAGGTTTGGGGAAAAAAAGTTACTATCTCCTGCCCACTTCTTTGGAATCACAGGATCACAAGCTCTTCCTTATAATACTCATAAAGAAAAACCGATCCTTTCCGCAAGGTGTACATGTAAAATGCGCAAAAGCTAATCAGCTTTTTTCCTTATTCCATTAATTTTTCCTTATTCCATTATTATTATACTACATAACACATTTATGTTATATGTTTGCTTCTGTCTATTGTTGTATGCTGTTCAGCATTCCAGGGTAGGAATGGCCCTGGTGAGACTCCCACACATACTGTTTCTGCTCTTTAGAAAATTCCCACATCGCCAGCATGCAATAAAGACTGCCTGAACACTGTGAAGCAGGACTCTTTCGATCAGTGGTGTGCTCCACTGAAACAAGACAGAATGAGACAATTGCTGGGCAACTGTAATCAGGATTTGACAGTACCTTACAGTTACAAGGCATTCTGTCCTGCTTTTTCTCTCTTCCTTTCCAGTTCAGATAGTGTGATTTTTTCATCTTTCAAAACAATCAAGTAAACAATTATCAAGTTTGAAGAAAATCAAGCAAGTAAATGATCTCAGTGGTATGAATACAAAAGTCTTCATGTTAGTGCTGACAAAGTAGTCAGGTTTATGAGAACAGGGCAGTGAGCCAAGGACTCAGCTGCACAGTCTTGCAATATGCCCAGCACCCATTCTCACTGCACACACATGAGTTGCTCCCCAAGAACAGAACAAAGCTCACAGCTCTGAATGGGAACCTACTACCTTTCAGTATCATAGAATCATAGAATCATAGAATCATAGAATGATTTGGGTTGAAAGGGATCTCAAAGACCATCTAGTTCCAAGCCCCCTGCCATGGCAGGGACATCTCCCATTAGACTAGGTTGCTGAAGGCTCCATCCAGCCTGGTCTTGAACACTTCCATGGATGGAGCATCCACAATTTCCCTGGGCAACCTGTTCCAATGTCTCACCACCCTCAGGGTAAAGCACTTCCTCCTTATATCTAGTCTAAACCTACACTCTTCCAGCTTCCACCCATTACCCCTCATCCTGCCACTACAGGTCCCTTCCTCAAGTCCTTCCTCAGCCTTCTTGTAGGCACCCTTCAAGTATGGGAACTATAAGGTCTCTCTGGAGCCTTCTCTTTTCCAGGCTGAACAAGCCTAACTCTCTCAGCCTGTCCTCACAGGAGAGGTGCTCCAGCCTTCTGACTGTCTTGGCAGCCCTCCTCTGGACTCACTCCAACAGCTCCAAGTCTTTCTTGTGTTGAGGGTTCCAGAGCTGGATGCAGTATTCCAGGTGAGGTCTCACAAGGGCAGAGGAGAGGGGCAGAATCACCTTCCCTGACCTGCTGGTCACATCTCTTGATGCATCCCAGGATGGGGCTGGCTTTCTGGGCTGTAAGTGCACACTGTTGGCTCACATTGATCTTATCACCCACCAACACACCCAAATCCTCCTTCCCAGGACTGCTCTCAACCCACTCATTGCCCAGCCTGTATCTGTGCTTGGGATTGGCTCAACCCAGGTGCAGGACCTTACTCTTGGCCTTGTTAAACTTCATGAGGTTGGCCTGGGCCCACCTCTCAAGTGTGTCAAGATCCCTCTGGATGGCATCCCTTCCCTCCAGCGTGTTGACCACACCATACAACTTTGTGTCATTGGCAGACTTGCTGAGGGTACACTTGATGCTACCGCCCATGTTGCCGACAAAGATGTTGAACAGCACTGGCCCCAGTACTGATCCCTGAGGGACACGACTTGTCACTGCTTTCCATTTGGACATTGAGCCATTGACCACAACTCCTTGAGTGTGACCTCCCAGCTAGTTCTTTATCCACTGAGTGGTCCATTCATCAAATCCATGTCCAACTTGGAGACCATGCAGGACAGTATCAAAGGCCTTGCACAAGTCCAGGCGTGTATTTTTTTGTACTTACTTGCTCCACTAAACCTTCTCATGGTGATGCCAGTTAGCTCAGTTGGTTAGAGCATGGTGCTGATAACACCAAGGCCACGGATTCGATCCCCGCTCGGTCCCCATGTCTTGCTTGATCTAGTTGAGAGGCGTCCCTGCCCATGACAGGGAGGTTGGATTAAATGATCTCTGAGGTCCCTTCTAGCCTAGGCCATTCTATGAGTCTATGATATAATTGTGAAGTAGGACTCTAATTAGCATTAAGATCCTAAATACCCCTGAGGAGGAAGGCTAGGATTTTTGAGATCCATTCCCAGATTTCTCACAGTAATATGCCCCACAATTACCTTCCAATTTACAGCCAGACTTTACTCCAACCTCTAATATTTATATTTCTTTTATCACCCATTTGTGTCTCAGTAACTGTACTCAGAATTAATAAGTTATGAAGGAAAGCAAATAAAAGATTTCTTCTAACTTCAGAGGAGGAAATTCTGAGAGCAATAATTCAGGCTTTTTTTTTACCCCTGTAGTAGCAATGTACTAAGTGTCTTCAACATTTTTCCTTGTTTCATCTCAACATTCAAACTAGCCACTGTAGTGGAAATGTTCAAAATATCACCTAGATCAATCCTGTTAATATGTAATAGGATCTGAACACACTCTTCTCAGGCATCAATTTGAAAATGTACTGCGTGTTGCCAAGTGTGAACATTTGAAAGAATGATTTTACTGTAAAAAGTGACTGTAAAAATGGCATTGTGGAATTTTATAACCTCAAGGATTTCCATATCAAATGAGTGCACTTTACAAGTACAATATAGTGTGTTTTTCTTCTCCTAGTGTATTAAGCTGTAGCACCAACTCAGAAGGCATGCTGAGCTCCTTCATTCCTGCACATCAGCACCAGGAAAACAGATACACATGCTTTGCAGGCCAAATGGGGACTTCATTTACACTCTCCTGTCATATTTAGCTTGAGTCTTATCTTGTGTGTGATTTTTACTGCTGTTCTTCACGATTTGCACTTTATAACCAAGATCAGCATCTGACTGTTGTGTTCAAAATACATCTTCATTCTCACTTCAGTTTATTTTGGTAGATTTAGACAGATGTAACAGACCTGTGCTGATGTCTGTGAGTCATGAACCAGAGGGAACATGTTCTAGCCCAGCATATTAATATTTTATCACTAAAAAGCATAAAAATGTGAATATAAATCTGTCTTTTTAAAAATAAACTCATTCAATGTATAAATAAATTATTCAGTGTATCTCCAGGTAAATGAGATATGCTATTTAGGTAAAAGAGAGCATGTCATTTTTATACATCGTTTCAGGGATACTAAAAATCCACAAACTTTGAAGCAAAGTAGTCCCAAACCTTTATGGCTGCAGGTGTCTTAGCACTTCACTTTATCATCCCCACATGACTAAGCCGTTTTCTAGTGCTGTTTTGCTTATTACATCTCTAGGTTTATTCTTCTCATTTCGTTAATCATTTTCCTTTTTTTTTTGAGACATGTTTACATAAGCAAAATAGATGAAAGCACTGATGAGACTGTCTGTTTTCCTCCTTTCAATTCCTGAAACAAATAAGTGGCAGCAAACATTTACACATCTGTATGGGATGAGCCAGAGTGGAAATAGAGCAGAGAGATGTTTTTTCCATGCTTTTCTGTGGTAAAATGGAAGTTTGGCTTGCCTCCATGTCTTGTTCTGGTTTATTCCTATACTGAAAATATATCTTAGATTTTGGCTTCATATGTAATAGCAGCAAGAGTAACAGTAGTAACAGTAACAGAAGTAGTAATAAAACCAACGTTTATAACAACAATACTAATGGTAATAATGTATCCTTATTCTAGAACACAACAGGAGAGGTACTAACTACAATAGCTGGAATAACTGGAGTTGTGATAACTGTAGCTTTAATTCTCATCATGACTTCATCCACTGAGCTCATCAGAAGGTCATGCTATGAGGTTTTCTGGTATACACACCACCTCTTTGCAGTTTTCTTCATTGGTTTAATAATCCATGGTATGGGGTAAGTGTCTGCATAAACTGCATGGGGTATATGTACACAGTTTGATATTAAACATGATTCAAATCTACAACCCTGTGCTTTTCTATTAACAAACTGCTGGGATCTTTGCTTGGAGACAGATTGAAAAATGAAAGCATTTTGAAATTAAAACACACCACTTTTCTGAGTACTGAAAGTGTGTCTTAATTCTTTCAACCATTCTTCTACCATCTTAGAACTTGCACCTTATCAATGCATCAGTCTGAATGAATTTCCATCTCTGGGAACTGGGGGCATTACAGATTGCGACACAAACCTTTGTGGGTTCAAATTAGTAAGGGGCAGACCTTATTCTTGTGGTACTTGTAAGGCATTTTGCGAGAAAGCTTGTACAAGCTTGACAAGCTTTCAGCATGTCAGCTGCCCTATGGTAGATATGCCTGTGCCCATTGTCCTCTACATCCACAAATGTAAAGTGCTTTTGATCTTCTTTCTCTGTGAGGAAAAGGACCTCCAATTTCCCCGCCATAAAGAAGCACTGTGCAGTAGCAGTAGGCACTATATAATAAACCAAGTTTAAATGACTACAGTAACAAACAACTCAAGTTTATGAGTTGCCTAGTCAGGTGGCTTTTACAGGGAGGGATGACTGCTAGGTCACTGATTGTCTCCCTGTCCCTCAGCACAAAAGGAAGGTCCATCCTCTTGATACAGGGCTCATTTTAATTCAGATAGGGAGTGCAGTTTTGAGGTAAATCTCATGGTCCTTTTCACCTCTTAGGTTTGGCTCATGCCATGGCACAGTCCCGGGACTGCATAACATAGAATGTTTTGGGATGAAACCACACTGGCAGGAGCGCATCTCTGTGCACCCAGCACTAACAAGTGATCTGTTCACAGGACCAAACCAGACTTAGTCCTATGCCCTAGGTTCAGTGCAAGGTCCTCAAAATAGACTGCATTGCTCCATAGACCTTTTC
>NW_009699409.1:216742-226539 GCF_000703405.1 Apaloderma vittatum
GTGTGCACATGGCCTCATGCTCTGGTAAAGTTTTTCAGATCTAAGGATAGACTCACTTTGTGTTATCATAGTAACACTTTTTATGTCTGTTTCATAAAATATTCAGATGGTATTGACCACCACTCAAGTACATACAGACCACTACTCTCTGACATAGAAGAATGTCCTAGCCCACAGCAGTGTGTGCCTGTGCCTGTTCTCTGGAGGAATATGGTGTCACCAAGGGGCAGGGAACAGGCCAGTACAATATTTTGTGGTGTGTTACCTTTCTCACTTCTTTCCTTGCCATTTGAGAGCTGCCACATTCAATTTAGCTTTAAGTGTTCCTGAAATTGGGCCCAATAATTAATCCCAAGTTTCAGAGGCAGAGCTGCAAACAAATGCTGTGAACTGTATTAAAATGGCCCTTTCTCTTCTCCCTCTGGCAAATCTTTTAGCATTCAATTCCAAACAACTATAATGAGCCCTTTACACCTTCAGCTTTGTAAGCTCCCTCTGCCTAGCCAGCTGATAGACACTCCTCAGCAAGACACTTCCCCTAAAAAGGGGACACTTTTTTAACAGCCCTATCGATAGCATTCAATGAGTGCACTGCTTGCTCCAGGCTGGAAGCGGACGGCAACACAGCAGTTCCCCAGCACAAGCCCATCACCATCCCATTCAGGAAGAGGAGTCAAAACTCAAGGTTTCATGCACTTCACGCCTCTTTTTCCTTGCCAGATGACTGAACGAAATTCGTTCAAGCTACTTTCTTTTCTGTCTTTCTGTCTGAATTGGTGGCAAACGACGACACTGCCATGTAGAAGGCAGCAGCACTTCTTATCTCCTTGTCTCTTGTTAGACTCGTGGGCAGGGCAGGCTAACACTGTAGAGCCAAAGCAAGCATGGAAGGGAAAAAATCAGAGAAACAAAATGAAACAAACAGAGTTTCCCCTTGAAAATCTTCCTTCCCTATCCATAATCAACACCAGCTGAAGCCCATTTAAACTGAACAGTCAGATTGATATGTTTGGGAAAATCCACATCATTAACATTCTCTGAAGTAAAGAAGCTAGAATTTAATATGTTTAGAGAGTGCACATCTAATTGCAATCCTCCAACTTTATTTGAAGCTTTTAAAAATGCATTTAGAAAGTAGCAAAGGAAGGAGAAATTCTGTCACTATTAAATTTTATTTCCTTTCTAAACAATACCAGATGCCTATATACAGAGGAGGTCAAAGTATCTGCTCCAAAGAATTTGGAAATCATTGTAATTTTGCCACAAACAGCAAAATATACAGTTTCTACATAAGGACTCTCCACATGTCAGCTGCATTGACGTATACCAATACTACAACACACTTCTTGCATTAGCTCAAGAAGTCACAGTAGCTAAAGGAAAGATAATTTGAATAAGAGAGCAAAATAGGGCTGAAATGGCCAGTTCTTGAACTTCCAATTATCCCAGAATCTGCATTTGACTACTCATGCAAAATCTACAGATGTACAGAAATCTTGCAAAGCAGTATATCACTGATGAACATTTTTGTTTTAAAAGTCAGCTTGTCCGAGGTCAGACACCTCAGAGTCTGCTGCTTCACAATGTCACTTACTGTAAGGATCGCTACTGGGAATGGGAGAATGCCACTCAGTGCCCTTTGCCACAGTTTTCTGGCAACAAACCTGTGGTAAGTGTGATGTTTGTTTTCTGGTTTTAACTTTATGTCTTTTCCTGGGTGGCCAAATGTCTTAGGGAGCAGGGAGTTGCAGTGTATGCTAATGACTGGCATGTTTAGAGAGTAGTTTCACGTTTCTGCACCATGACTTCTCCCTGTGCACTAAATTAGTAATCATGACCTCCTCTACAATCAATATTGACAGGTACAGATGAAGAGTGATGTATAAAATTTTTGTGACATTAATAATAATTTTTATTTCTGGAAGATCCTTCAGTTAGGCAACCCTCCCTTTGAAAGATATGGGTTACAGAATTGTACTGTATTTAAACTGAGTACATTTATTTTTAATTATTCAGTATCACCAACACCCTTGATATGTTCATCACACAAACATAGCCACCAAGTGAAAACCTTATGAGGGTAGAGATATAGAAAATACAATGCAATAGTAAAGCTAGTGATGCAAATTGATGTTATTATTTTAACTAATAGTACTTTAATATGGATACCCTAAATACCAAGGGAGAATAAGTCGGAAAGACAATTACGTCCTTGCTTTGGGGCATATGCTTCATATCGTCCAGCCTTGTGATGTCTTAAGCTAGGTAAAAAGGAGAGAATTTGAAACAATGAATTATGAAAGCGAAAGGCAAAAGGCAGGAAAAATGTCCCATGGAAGGGTGGTTTTGCTGCAACAAGATTGCAAATCCACAGGGGGTAATTAAGGAGCAGACTTGTACAGTATGTCAGATGTCTAGCATCCAAACAAAATCATTTAACATTTACAGCACAAGATTAAGCTTGCTCATATGCAAGTTTTTGTTGTTTCTTCCAAAAAGAAAAAAACATACCAAAGGAAATCCTAAAGTAAAGGAGAAAAATTAGCATTCAGTGTCTTGTAGCTCTTTTAATGGCTGACATAGATTTTTCTTAAACTAAACTATTGTTAGCCACTACCCAGCCCGCATATTAATGAGAAAATGCATGCCTCTCTAAAAATTTCAGCTACAATGTCGCCATAAAAATCAATGCATGGCTACGCATCATGAATACAGACACAAGCTTGCTTCCAACACTATGTCTTGACATTCATTATCATAAAACTAACTGGAGAGAACTTCCACTTCTCCATGTTAAACCTATTTTGCCACACTTTCCTGCATACCCAAGGCCATGCCTGCAAAGTCACATTACTTTAAATGAATTGTGTTAATACCACATGGCATATAGATCATCTGTGAGAACGGTGCTTTGCTGGATGGGTAATGTGCCATGGTGCGATACCTGCTAGACACCGCAGATATATAGCACAAGTTTGTTCAGAGGCTAAAAAGCTATGGCAAGGTGTGCACAGCAGCGGCACAGCCAGGATTGCGAGGTGGCACCTGAGTGCACGCCCTGCTGGTCACAGTTCCTGGGGCAGGCTACCACAGCGGAGCCATCCTCGCAGTCATGCCACATCTGCTCCACTGCCCCACATTTCAGCACGTAGGAGCCTGCTCTGGCTCCCATTGAGGACGATGAAGGACTTCTGTTGCGCCCAGGGCATCCAGACTTTTATCCTTATAGCCCCTCCCAAGCCATGGGCTGCCCCATCTCAGTTCATTCTCATTCCAGGAGGAAAAACCACGTGGGCAACACTACCAATGCCCTAACTAGCCAGCCAGGAGGCATGTTGTCTAGCAGCCCGTACCTCCTGGTGGATGTCCTGTTGTCCCAACTCAGCCAACAGATATTTTGGATAGAATGCTCCATTGCACTGCAAATCTCAGATGAGCTCTTGCTCCGGGTAGCCTACCCCCTTAACATTCCTGTCACGTGCTTTTATTTACAGGTAACACAAATGGAAGGGAGGAAAAACAGGTCTCATCATTATTGTGGCTTGATATATGCAGATATATTCAAGATGTGAGACTACCCACTGTGCAGAGACACCTGTAGTATTCAGGGACAATGGATGTGTTGAGTTTCTGCTTTAACTGAGAATCTTCTGGCTTATGTTGGTTTCTTCCCATTATTAAATCATGCATTTTTTTAATTTAATTTTCAAGACTTAACCTTGGGAAATTGCCACTCCATCCTCTTAGCAGTTTCTAAAGAAGCCACATAATTTTATGGCTTGCTTCTCATAAAAGATACTTTATAACTCCTGTTACCCAGCTTGTGGAGCAAAGTCAATGTTTCAGCAAGTAAAGTTACTCTTTGGAGATTTTAAAAGCCACATGACTGTGGAGTCTTCAGTTTGCTAGAATGAGCTGTGTAATTAACAAAACTGGAAATAAACCAGTATCTCTCCTAGGAGAAAAAAACAAAACCCAAAACAAAATAAAACACAAAGATTCAATTACATCTAATTATCTTAGCTATCAGCACAACTCAGTGAAATCATCAATTGGTATACCTGAATAGCCAAGTATCTTTGATTGTTACAGTGATCAGCACATATGATTAGCAAGTGCAAGCACAGCAGTCATCTGCAGTGCTTAAAGTACGACCAGCTCAGTATCCTAGATGAAAAGACCCCCACATTTATTGATACGGAACTGATTAATGGTTTAAGTGGAAATGTATCCCATTCTTCTAATTGAATATTTGGGACATAATGCTTTCTCATGCAGCATCAGAAAACTCAGAGCTAACAATAGGAGCTACTCCTGTCTGACCCTTCTGAAACACTGTAGAGTTTGAAGAGCAAAAATAGTAAGGCTATAGGTAATATTGTATAAATGTACGCATCTCTACATCTTCAGGTCCAATGATATCTATATGTAACACCTAAATAGATTAATCCTTTTACCTTTTAGTAGGAAAAGATTTTAAAGGACTCTTCTTGGCCAGAATACAGATAGATATTAGCACTGCTTTTGGAGTGCATCTGTGAAGGAGTCCCATATGTCTGTTCCACAAGAAAGCCAGAACTGCTGCAGTAGCAACAGAAATACTCTCTTGAGAAAAGCAAACCAAAAAACACGGAAGAAAAATCAAATAATTTCATTTTAGACTACTCACTGATTTAAACTAGAAATGCAAAATACATTCATACACATTCTAACAAATGTGGTTTTTTAATATGCAACTTTCTACAGGCTTGGAAGTGGGTTTTAAGTCCCATGGTGTTGTACATCTGTGAAAGAATTGTTAGATTTTGGAGATCTCAACAAGAGGTGGTCATCACTAAGGTAAGTAACATAGGTTGCATGTCTGAGTAAAAAAAGTTGTCAATGATATTTTTGTCTTTCATAGGAATATGGCCTCATTTTTCACTAACAGCTTCAGCAGCTCTTCCATTGCAATCACGGTTTCAGCCAAGTATTGAGTTTAGGTTTTGCATTTATTCTAATAGTATGTCCATAAGGATATTCCATACGAGATCAAACTTGATTGATGAAGTGCCAGACTTTACACCACCACAAGTATCCGTTCAGAGGGTCTCTCTCTTTTTAGTGAACTGAAACCATGTTCCACCACAGTAAATGCCAGAGATGCACTCGACTTCAGTAGGACAGAGTTTTTACTTTCAAATCAGAAGGTTTCCAAGGAGATTAAGGGTTATATTATCATCATAAATAGTAGAAGCTTCATTAATACCACTGTAATGGTTTATCCCAGTTGTAAATATCTCTGTGCTAAGGGCCTATTTAAGTCACAGAAGAATGGATGGGGAATGCTGCTGTTGAAACAGCCAAGTCCACAGGTATCAAGCCAGCAATCAGAAACAGGCTTATCTTCTGTGGGGGAAAAGCATGTCAGATAAGTCTTGCTGCTGATTTCACAGAGTGGCTGTGATCTGAGATTCTCGGTGTACTATGTGTGACATATGAAACTGGCTGCTTAACTGACATTACCTCTTAGTAAAAGCATATTAGAATTGAGACCACTGGGCTTTTTGCTTCTTGCCAAACCAGTAATAATCCCATACATGTTAACTGTGTTACAAGAGAGTAAAACTGGGGAAATATTCCAGTTTATTAAGGAATATTTTGCATAGGCTCTACTAAGTTTGAAAACTGACAAGTTGTTTAATTGTTACAGCCTTTCCACTGCCTCTTACAGTCCCAAAGCAAGCTGCCCCATGGCACACACTGTATGTGCCCTCAAGCCATTGGGCAGCAACACCACTGCAACATGCATTTTAGAACATAATCTACAAGACATTTAAAAACTACTGTGCATCCCAGGTTGCATTAACTTGTGATTGAACTCAAGAGGAAATGACTGCAAAGCTGTAGCCTAATGAAAACAAACAGTAACTCTTCTGAAGGAAAATAAAACAGGTACTTTTATTACTGTTTAGGTGGTAACACATTCCTCTGGAGTCATTGAGCTTCACATGAAGAAACGTGACTTTAAAATGGGACCTGGTCAGTATATCTTTCTACAGTGTCCATCTGTCTCACAGTTGGAATGGCATCCTTTCACCCTCACCTCAGCCCCGGAGGAGGACTTCTTCAGTGTTCACATACGAGTTGTTGGGGATTGGACTGCGGCCCTTTTCAAGGCATTTGGAGCAGAGGAAAAAGCTTTCAAGGAATTGTGGATGTTACCAAGGTTTGAATAACAAATGATACATTTTAAAATGTTCATTCTACATTTTAAAATAAATGTTAACATTTTAACTATAATTAATTTTGTGTGTGTTCTTTATGATGTAGTATTAGACTGTAGTTCTGGATCCCTAAACACATTATTACCTTAAAAAAGACCCACACAAATAAATGCAGTTGTGACCTTAGGCCAACAGCTACCGAGATGATGTGATGACTAATCCAAGATTTAAAAGTCCTTATCAATATCTGTATTTCTGTCTCTATTATCTAAATTTCTGACATTTATATCTACACCTAAAGATATCCATTTTGACATTAAAACAACACTGGAAGATATCTGATAGCTTTCTGCCTGTATGCACCCATTACCTGCCACCCAAAATTCCAGCTTTTCCCTTTCAGTTACTTAGGTATTTAATGGTCCCAGAAACTTCTATCTGAAACCAACTTCTTTCCAGCAGTCTCCCTCAAATCTCTTTGGTTTCCAAACCCTGCTCCACTTTAGAAAGGTTATTGGAGCTCAAATTCTGTATCTTTGGCATCTTAATCCAAGCAAAAGGTTGATGCTTTATTGTTGCAAGTCAGCAGAGTTCCGCTGAAGTTAATGGAGCCATCCTGACTTAGACCAGCTAAGCATCTAGCTCTGTATATAAGGGATTCAAACCATGTAGCCTCTTGCAGGTAAAGTGGAAATTTTCAGCAAAGAGCCCAGCACAGGAACATTTCAATTCTAGTGGATTGTGTAGGGCCTGGGACCAAAGGGACTATTTCCCCCCTGGAAAATTGCTTTTGAGGAGGGAATTCTAGTAAAAATGAACAGCAAAAGGCACCTGTTTAACTATATTTTGTACAATTTAATGAATTTATTGGGACTTGGATGCTAAAGAACATTCCCCTAAAAAGCTTATAGACACCACTGAGCTACAGGGGCATATTAGAAGGCGGAGGCAGAGAAGAAAGCCTAGTCCAGTCCATACATTATATCAGTTAAAAAGAATTAGAAATGAAAGCCATGCCTTTGCTGAAGGCAAGTGGAATGAGAAGTATGCTGCTTCAGCAGAACTGGAGCAAAAAATGGTCCAAAGTGATTGACAGCCAGTGTAAAGAATGAGAAAAAGAAAAGTGTTATCAAATGTTGCTGGCCACAATGCAGGGCTGAAATTAACAGTGCTGTCATATATAAAGACTCTTATTTTTAATCTTGTTAGGGTGCCTAATGCCATCATTCAGTTGCTTTCTTGCAATATATTAAAAAGAATATTTCAATAGTTAAGCTAGTAATAAAGCAAACAGATTTCAATATTTAAAGATAAACATGAAACTGGTGACTATATTAAAAAATAACAGATAGCAGAAGACAGAAGACATGTAGCAACTTAGCTATAAGGTAAGGTTCTAAAAAATATATAAATATTATAATTAATAAAAGAAGACAAAATAAAACGTATGCACATTTATCCAGGTAGCAAAGATGGTTAGTTGTCATTTATGGCCAATTTGAGAGATAAGACAATAGAACAGTCTATTCTTGTGAACCTAATCAACTTCCATATTACACATCTTTGGGATTTTGGCTCACTTAACTGCTGTTTAACACACTGTCCCACAACTGAACTTCTCTTACAGTCATGAGTGCTACACAATTGTGCTGATTAGCAAATATTTAAATTCTAAAAATAATGCAAGAATTCATTCATGTTTCTTTTCCAGAATTAAATACTTTCCCTGCGTTCTCCCAAAGTACTTTCTAATGAAATTATGTAGATGGACACAAAGAATACAGACAATCCAAGCCATAGCTACTAGAAACAGTCTAGAGTCCTATTTTCTACTCCTCCCTTGGCAAAAGTAAATATTTTTTGCCACTTTCTTTACTATCTTCCTACCTTTCTCTACCCTCTCTAGATCAAATGAATGGGTTGTATAGCTCAGTTTCTCCACCTTCTCTTCCCTACTTCTCTGAGACTTTGTATTTGGCTAAGCTCTCTATCTACGGCTGAGCAAACCAATGACGGGATCTCTGCCATTTGAGGATTTAGGAGTAGGCTGACAAGACAAATATCTGTAAGGAAGGATTCAGAAATAATTGATCCTATCTTATAGCACAAAGACAGATTAAAGAATCTCTTGAAATTGCTTCCAGATCAATTTTTTCTCAATCTGCCAACAATAATGAGAATTATTCCCAAGCCCACATAGAAAGCTTACAAAAGCACTTCTCAGGCGCTTTACATATATATACTAATTTAACCATATTTTACAGGATTTTTTGAATGCTCAAAAAGTACAGGGCTGGGCAATAATCTGTATAACAATACAAATTAAAGAGCAAAAAAGGTTATTTTTTTTATACCTGAGGCCAGATTTCCCAAAGTTATCCCTGACTAGCTGTTTCATTTGCTAGTGCATTTGCAGAACATTTGGAATATTGAAATAAAAATGACAAGTACAAATAAAGGGAAAATGTTTGCTAGCACTTCAGGAACACTTTAAGACAGCAACAAGGGTTTCAGATACGTTGTCTCCCTATATCTGTGTGTACCATTCCTTGGTAATCCTCTTTTCATTTCCTGTTTAAACATCTCATTCTTCCTATGCCTGCATATTTGTTGGTAGTATTTAAGATGAATTTTAAAGAGGATTCATGCAATAAAGAACACAAAACCAACAGAAAAACTAAAAGAAGGAAAAACTCAATTTTTCCTAGGACTGAGTGTAAGTGAAACCATCTTCCAGAGCACTTACAGTATTTAAAGACAGACTGAACAGAACACTCCAAAGTACTGTGTATTTACATTCCACATTGCTAGAGGAATTAATCTGATTATTTAATAATATTTTTCATCTCTAATTTTTATCAAAATGAATGTCTCAGCATCAGCAACATTGATTACAGAAGGTAGTAACATAAACAAGCATTTCTCCTTACACATTTTGCCTTCATGTCAGATACTAAGCACAGCATTTTTGCCAGAAATGTATTGCTAAAATATTTTTTTTTCTGAGAGAGCTGAGGAAAGTTTCCTTGCATATGATGACCTCTTTCTAGCTTTGTCTTTTATTGCTTTAACACACATAGAGAACTTTTCAAAATGATTAATATAATCTGTTCCTCTTTACTTTGATATATACAATATAGAAAATAAAGCTCTAAAACAGGATGCTTTTCAGTAATTCGTAATCAAATATGCAAATTCCACAGCTAAATTTGGACATGCAATTATATGACTAATCACATTTCAGAAAGCCAGAAAATTGCAATTGCATGCTTAAATAGATGGCCAGGCCCCAAACCCACATGGGTGCTCTTGTTCTCTCACTTCAGATAAAACAGTTGCTTTGCTATTAAATGGCATCCACTGAAAATTAAATGTATTTTTATGAGTAATTTGTGTGCCAGCTTAGACATGTCTTTTCTCTTTTATTTTAACAGAAGTTCCGTTTTGAAAATATGTAGCCCAACAAATTTTAACCATGCTGTCATTTTATACATTGATAACCCTTGACTCAGTGTCTTGTTGCCATAGGCTGGCCGTGGATGGACCATATGGATCTGTGACCACAGACGTCTTCCAGTACCGAGTGAGTGT